>NW_010531376.1:15437-17946 GCF_000687285.1 Phaethon lepturus | reverse complement strand
AAAAGTTGGTTTTGTTTTGGCATGGGGGGGGGGGGGGGGGGGGGGGGGGGGGAGACAAAATCTTTGGCTAGTCCATTCTCATTGCTTATCATTTACCACATCTTAACTAACGGCTGTCATGCGGGTGAGTAGTCATTTGCCTGGGTTAATACGGTGCAAGAGTCACGAAGGGCTCCCAGCAAGGCAGAGTTAGGCACTGGGAGCGCTGTGGCACAGGTCACACGAGCCTTCTGCAGACATCGGTGTTGAGGTATGACACAGGACCTGCACAAGGTCTACATACGAGCATATCCCCTGTCCCGGGTCAGACAGACACAGGCTGAATTTTCCTTGAACACTGTAAAGGAGGCTGAGCCTGAGCCTAAGGAGCTGGCTGAATACAAGAAGCTCAGCCGCATCAGTAAGGTGATACTTCTGCTATTTAGCGGCCAAAGTGAGCACCAGCAGAATATTGCATTAATGCTGCTGGCACAAAACTTCGTTATTTGCATGCTACGTTGTAGGTGTACCCTAAAACGATACTTCTCACTTGCTACTGAACGTGCCATCCCTCCCACCCTCACCTTGTTCTCTGTACAAACCAATTTACCGGGGCTTTTTTTATACAATAGCTAGAGTTAATTTCACCTACTACATTTAATGTCATAGGAGTTATATGTGTAAATCCCGGTACTTAGAGATAAGATAGTCCTTTATGCCATTTTAATCAATCTTTGTCATGGGTATGTTACTTAATAGCTCTGTCTTCCTATAGAAAATGAGCAACTTAAGGGAAATGAAACTTTTCAAAGATACATTTTCCTTCTGGCAGTCTGTGAAATACACCATAATTATCCTCTTTCAATGAATAACGTTTGAAAGAAAATGAACATTCTGTGCACCAAAAGATATAATACAATGACAATCTCAACTGCCTTGTAAATAAAAGGAAATTGTTTTTCTACTATGATCTATATTGCACAGAAACATACATACATACTTTATAAATATAAAACCAAATCAGACTATCAAGCCATTTTTCAAGGTCCTACTAATTCCTAATAACAATAAAAAATCAGCATTTCACAGCAACAAGGAATTGTATTTATTTTTCTAAAAGATTCAAACTGTACTATGAATTATGGACTCCATCCTTCAGGCTGATGGGCCTACTTGTATGAATAAGGTTCTTGCTGAACACAGCACCTCTTGAGTAATAAAGGTATCTAGAGGAAAAGAGTGGACCCTAAAGATTTGCTGCTGGGGGGGCAAAAGAGGGGAAAAACCTTTTTTAATAGCATAATCAAATCATGACTGTCCAGCCCACATTCTCTTACTAGGAAAATTGTGCTATCTTTAACAGCTTGGTAAAATGAACATTTACCTTTCAGATCTTACAAACTAATGGGTGCAATGCACAATTTAACTACGTGGCCAGGACACACAGCCATTTACCCCCGTCATTCCAGTGAATGTGCACATGTGGTAAAAATCGGGATCCAAAGCCACACAATCTTCAGTAGCTAATATAGGACAAAGGCATTTGAATACCAGCCTATCCCTCATAAAGTCATCCAAAACCTACGTTCTGAGTTAGGAAAATTACCAGTGCCATCACTTTGTCATATTGAGTACCTTAGCACCTTTCTCACCTCTACACCATGTCTAAACTCACAACCCATTGCTTAGAGTAAAACAAAAGAAGTGGGAATTTATTAATGTGGAAAAACTGTGCCATTCATGTCTTCCTTTCATCCTCCTGAAGTCACTTCCTCCACAGAGATAAGATACTGCTGATTAGTGGTAACACGTCACAGTATGAACCATACGGCTCTGCAGCTTCTAGAGGAATGACTGAAAGCTGGGAGCTACGAGATCAGTAGAAGTAACTTCCCAGCTGCACCCTGGCTTAGGCAGGGCCTGGATTCGCAGGAACAGGTGCTTCCACAGGGACAAACTGGCAAAGGGTCCTTGCCCGCGTGGAATTTGCAACCTCACCAAAGCCAGAGATCAACACCTTGAACGCTGATGAGCCACACCGTGCAGCCGCCCTCGGTGAGGACGCGGCTCCCGCTGCCTACCGAGTTCTCGCTTGGGAAGTGGGGCAAAATGCCTGGTGCGGTGGCCAGTTACTGCTGTTGAGCAGATAGAAGAGGCAAGGCACAACGGCTGAGTGCTGCCACACAAACGCATGCAAAGGAAATGAGATATTTGGCATACCATGAAGATTTTTGAAAGGTGACAAAATAACGCAGTCCAAACTAAAGGCGGGGCAGTACATAGCACCACTACCCTATTTCCCAACAGTGCCTATACTATAATCCCCCAAACAGGTGTTCCCCTGCTCGAGTCCCCAACATCTGGAAGCTATACTCCAAGCAGGGTTTGCACTCACTGGAAAGACAGATCTTCTGCCACGGTCCTTTCTGTTCAGATTAGGGACTACAGTGTTCATGAAAGACACGGGACACCTCAGCACCAGATCCGTAGAAGAGAGCACAAGTTCAGCTCAACAAGGGTTACCTGGCAG
>NW_010531376.1:0-15406 GCF_000687285.1 Phaethon lepturus | reverse complement strand
TTCCTGCTCCAAGGACTGTTTAAGTATTTCACGAGCTGTTACCTCATGCAGCACAAACAGAAATTCATCTCACCACCTGGTCAGCTGGAAGTGAGGTTTCTAACCTGGCCTATTGCTTAGGCTCTACTTGCAATACATAGAGACAGACTCACCTCCAGTGAACATTTTATTCCGCCTAGCTTACACCCTTATTTGAGCATGGGACAAACACTTTTCTTGAGGTGACTATATTGACTATAGGGTTGATTATTCGATGCTAAAAAGTTAATTGCAACCTAACTTTGACAGTCCTCGCAAGACTTTGATTTACTGTAAACAACACACACTCATATGACACTAACAAGAAATTCTACACAAAAATATCTGAAGGTTAGGTTAAAGTTTCTATTTACTCTTTAAGATGTTTAGGTTATGGTGCATGCTTAGACAGGAAAAAAAATTGTCTAGATAAATTTAGGATTTTTTTCCTAATGTTTAAACCTTGGAGAAGCATCTGGATTAGAAGGGTTAACTTTGTTATTTATTTAGGGATTTCTCTACCTTACTAGTTTCAATCAAGGACAGAAAATTAAGTGCCAAAACCCCTGAAAAATGCTGCTATTTTCGGAGCAATTAAACAAAATTTAGGAAAGACATGAAATTTTCATACAAAGATAATTTTGTGTTATATTCCAAGTAAAGAAATTAAAGTATGTAACAAAATGAAGTGGATTTGTGAGCCAAACATACAAAGCATTTTAGATTTATGTAACACTATAATTCATCTTGTGTATGTTTCCTAAATTTACACCCTAGAAATAAGTTCCACATGGGTTTTATAGTAGTTTACATTGAAATAATACTGGACGACTCCTAAACTTCATACATTTAATGCTTTAACACTATACATATGTCATCAGTATTTAGTCTTTTTAAATAAGCAGACAAGGATGCATGTGGATTCTCCTTTCTTTTACTTTTTTTTTTGGGAACTGACACACACTATCTGCCATAACCCTTTTAAATTTAACTTATTTTACTGCTTATTAAGGAAACTTGGTTTCTTCTTTTTTCTGATCTGTGTGTTAGATATGTTGCAGGTCTTGGATTGTTTTCATTAGGAAAACACCAATGTTAGATTTCCATTCTTCATACTTCTTCCTTAGCATTATAGACAAAAGATTTTTTTCCTTAAATGTAGGAAGACTTGAACAGAAGGCAGAGACTCTGCTTATCTAACAGCTTTATCAGCGGAATTTGGGTGAGAAATCTGTCTTTCTCTTCACTTTTTCTAAGAAATTCATCAACAGATTTTTTCTATTTCTGTGTTCAGTGCTTCCTCTTTTCTCAGGTTCACTGTTCTTTTTCTGTTATTTTTCACAGAAATATAAACCTTTATGTGTATTACCCAGAAAGGTATTTCCAACATATATAACCTCTGCTTGTATCTTTCTTTTGGATAGAGACATATACCTCAGTATGTGTAGGCTTCCTGAAAAAGAACCATAAATGGTTTGCAAGCTCTCTCAAATGCAAGATGGTGTTTATATATCCCTGTTACCTAGTCTAGTGAGTTTAAGCCTAGCTCAGAACAGTGTGTAATTATTATTTCCTTTGATGTTTAACTGATTTAGTCACTGGTTTTCATTAACTAGACATATTTCTGCTTCCTTGAATTCTGAATACCAAATGTATTACCTCAGGTTCTTAAACAGATATTGTGACCAACTTAAGTTAATTTACCTTTCTCTTTCTTTCTCTAAAATAACACAAATAATCTACAATACTGATTATTAAAATTGTTAGAACTTGATTATATCACTACTATTTTCTTTCGTCAGGTATGTGCACAAAAATACCTAGCTAGGATTGTTGAGGCAGCAATTAAACGATTTTACTTCCTCTGTCTAACCAACATTGTCTCTATAAGTTGAACGTCTTAATGTAGACCAGCTATGAAATAGCCATAATTAGTTATCTTCCTCTGTGGTAATGTGTTAATGGCTATGTTGCCCCAAACTGTCTAAACAAGGTACAAAATAAGGGCTATTACCTTATCTAGCCATTACATTATCCATAGCATTTAATAAAAATATTATTACAGTTCCTTATACATGCCCTGCACCATGTCATAAATAACCTAAATTCTGCCAATACTGAACATACACCGTTGTATATTCAGTGTATATAGTGTTCTATACACTCAGTATATTAAAATTTTTCAACTTATTGAATTACTTAATATTTAAATATCTCAAAATTCATAATGTGTCAAAATTTTGAATTTAGAGAATTATAAACAGCAAGGAAAAGTCATCTGGCTACAGTGTAGTTTACGAAAGACCTCCATAAATTAAATTAGTCTGCTAGCTCACAAAGTTTCTAAGTTATTTAGAGAACTCATCAGGAATCTCCTGGCTATAAGGAAGCTTAGGATAAGATTCTCCCCCTCCCCTGTAGAGTGGAATTTGATACCTTATAAGAAAGGTATTTTGTCCTCTCTTACTATGTATAGATATTTTGAAGTGTTTTAAGGCCTTCACAGTCTCTGCATGTCTCCTACTTTTAACTGTAGTGAACTGTCTATATGCACGAGTCAGTGTCCAAAACTTCTGCACTTCCATTCAGAAAGTCATAATGCAGTTATTATCAGAGATAACTCCACATGGAGCTACTGAATCATATTGGTAAGCTTGGTTTATGCCTAGGTGCTGTGACATGAATGCACATCCTCTGGAATGAGCCTAGTAGTCTGGCATGTTGCTGAGCCATAGCGCACCGCGGCTTTTTTAACATAGCGCACCGCGGCTTTTTTAACAAGCTGCACAGATCAGCTTGGGAAACACACGGTTAACTATCAGTGTGCCTGGTGGTGTACAAAACAAATAGGAAGAAAGTATTGCACTGAAATATTCATAGTCCAAAGGTTTCACCTGTTAATAGTTCATAGATACTGTCTTCAAGAATGAGTCCATTGAGGTGACTGGAAATATTCGTGCAAAAACAAGTTACGTGTAGGTTTGCAATAAAGCCTCAAGAGACTTTAAATGAGATTCCATTTCAGGACTGGGCTCTGACTGAACTTCAGCAATGAAAGCAAATCAAAGCATAACAACTTCCACCCCAAAGGAATCCTACTCCACTCAGCAATATGTTTACTAGAGAGATTTTCAAAAGAATTATTTCCTTTTTGTAACAAAAGGTTTGAAAGTCTTATATAGTATCTCTGTGAGGAAGAAAGTTTTGCTGTTTAACACTTAACATAAGCGATATATATTTCATGTAAGATATGTTGTCATGATTCAACTTATGTTTTGGATGTAATTTCTGAACAACAAGTGGCTCAGTTATTTACATTTATGTTTCTCAACCCATACTTTAGTTTCTATGCAGTATGTTCGTCTTTTTAAAGTACTGATTCTTGGCATTTATCTGTATCTGTGTATATCCAAACAAAAATCTTGTCCAAATAATGATCAAGGATAGTTCACAGTTACATCTAAAATCTGTACCTAGAAAAAAATTTGGTTGTGGATAGATATATCATAGATACGTACATAGTAGATTTTAAAAGAAAACAACAAATGGAAACACTTGCAAGTGTCAGATTCACAAAGTCAAAATGAGAATTAAACCATTAATTTCATGAATTGTCACTTATATCTGGTTATGTTTTTTCCTGATATATTGATTTTGTACAATAGCAATTATAATGATATATTAGAAATTAAAATGAAAGTAAATTAGAAAAAAATCATCTGATTTTTACCCTAATAACTTTTGTTGGAAGGCCCTCTATACTTCTGCACAGGAGTTGAAATGAAAGCTGTAGTATTTTTTTCCATTAACAAAGAATAGGATAATATTTAGTACATTACAGCTCAATAAGGTTTTCTTTCCAATTAGTTATAAGTTAATCAGACAAATATATTTTCATATAAGTTTTCTACAAAAATACCAAAGCCAGTTATTAGTTAGATATAAATATTTGATACACAGACACACATACCTATATGCTGTAAGTGCCAAATTTTGCTCTTTAGCAGACATGCACAACTCCTAACGAGATAAGCAGGCAATATACTTCCGCAGTGGGTACATTTAGATTTATCAAAACTATTTGAGAAGACTAGACATAAAATTGATTTAATTCCATTATTCAGCACTAATCTTGAATACTGAGATGAAGCAGCACGCTCTAACCTTGGAATCTATCTTAGCTAGCAAAATTAAGCGACTATTCTTTGCAGTACAAAACAGGAGTGGATCTATACAGCAAATCAATTGGTTCTCAGATGTTCACACCACATTCATTTTGGAGTTTTACTGTGAGTTGTTTTAACCTGGTTCCATGGACTGGACACCCAGTCGCTCTCAGACCATGTGCCCCCCTCCATTAAAAGGGAATCCAGTTTGTAGGCTCAAGACTGCTCAGTGTTGCAAACTGAAACGCAATAAACATGGACAGCTGGGTAACCCGAGAAGCGTACTTCTTTTAAGCACTAAAATGCTACTGTAGCTGCAACCAATAATACTATCTATGTACTCAGTGACAAGATAGAGGTGCTCTAGCTTATAATATTGAGAAGTCAATCTCTGCTTTGAAATTGCCTTTTGATTGAAGTTACTTCCATCCACAGTGCATATAAAGTGATTAGAAGCTATGTCATGAGACTCGATTTTCTAAAGTAAGGTGCTTAATGTCTGCATTATGAACACTTCAACAGATAATGTTGGATCTTCTGTTCAGTCTTTAATATTTTTATTATTATTTATTCCTGTGCAGAAAAATGGAAACAGAGTATAGCAATGCCCTTCTAGTACACCAAAAAGACTCAATAGTTTGAAATTGCTGTTGATTTGTATCAAATACATACATAGCTTCAATAGTTAAAGAGATTATAATATTTTGTTACACTACTGTCAATGGGGTGAAACGTCCTATCTCCCTATGTTCAGAAGCGACACAAAGGAAAAATTTTGCAGAGTTCATTACCTAATAGCCTACCTCCACCTCTTGAGCATCAGGACATAATACAGAAATTGTAGTGTGTGCAGATGCTTAGCAGCTGATAAGACTTCAGCTGGCAGAGTGTGTTGGTAAGGTTATTTTCAGATACTGAGAACATACATCAAATTGCTGAAACACACATAAACTTTGAGTCCTAGTACCTATTGCAACCTCCAAGCCATAGAAAACTACTTTATTACTAAACTTTTGTCATCCAGATAAATTAACTGGATTAAAACCTACAACACATATGAAGATATAACTAGTGACTTAAATATTGCTGCTGCTGAAATGTAAAAAATAGGGTATCCAAAACTAGTAAAAGGATCACAATAACATCAGACAGTTAAAGTCCTGATCTTTATTCAGTCTGAATAAGGAGGAGAAGCAGGAGATACCCTCTTCTCCATAGGATTAAAAGGGTGGGGGGAGGGCAGTTTTCAAAGACTGGTCTGATGATCCCTTTGTGTGAACAGAATGATGTTTTACGATCACTAGAACTTGTGTTATGCAGTGATGTGTTACAATGCATAATACTCAGATTCTATTTACTGTAGGTTTTGTCAAAAGATATGGTTAATAATGAAATTTATGAAGCAAATGCCTCTAATCACCAAGAAAGTATATGAACCCTGAAAGGACGGGTCATGCCCACGTAAGCTACAGCATATGTGTTCAAGCATTGCATACAGCATCACAGTATAGTAACAAAATGTATAAACAGCTTGCTCTTGTTACTCTGAAGTAATTTTCCACAGCCTCTGGCCAAAGTTTGTTAGAAACAGGGCACGATTATCCCCAAGTTGTATGCACAGTGACATCAGGAAGCATTATAAATGCTAGGTAAGTATTTTCCAACTCCAAAAACTCCAGGTACTTCCAGACTGAATATCGTAGTAGCAAACACTGCCACATGGTGTGCTTAGTCTGCTTAACAGGTAACATCCGAGGCAGGTTTGCAAGTATAGAGACTGTAATCGTCATCACATCTTTGTTTATACCTTGTGCTTCCCATCTGAAAAGCTAAATGCACAAGAAAAGAAATAGCTAAGGACTGTCTATCCTTTTTCCTGACAAGAGGCAATACAAGGGCAATTATACAACTGAGTTGACTGTATGGAGCCAGATAGCCTATATTAATCTGTAAGCTTACCTTGGCATACAAACTTCAATTCCTTGGCATCTGTGACAGTGGTTCTTTTATCTGACCTCTTCTTTTCTGTCCGACGGTGGCTACGTCTTTTCTTTGTCTCTCCCCAAAGATTCGATCCACCATGCATGCTTGGGATGTTCAGAATGGCAATTCCTTCCAGAGAAATATTGATTAAGTCTAGCTGAATTCCATCACACTGATTAGTAAGGAGAAAAAAGGAAAGGAAAAAAAAAAGGGGGGGGAGAGAGAGAGAGAAAAAAAACAGTAAAGGAGAAAGAAAAGTCAGAATGTTCTACCTATCGGATATTTTTCTTCACCAATTCATCATTCTTAACACTGTTAATGGTATATTCAATGTTTACACCTAAGATATATACTTAGACCTGGAAAGGAGGTATGAGATAGGAACAGATCCTCATTCAGAAGGCAAAAGATGATTCCTATTCATCTCTTGATTGCTTAAGTGTGGGACCATTTAGTAGTCTGTTATCTGTTCTCAGCTATCTGATACAAATATATTTCTCTTGGGTCAATGAATAGGTAGCTTCACTACAGCTATTAGCAGAAAAACTTTTATAATACAAAAATTTCTATAGCAATAACTGGAGGTTTTTTGTTGCCTGTTCCAGCTGAATTGTCTGTCTTATGATTTTGCAATGATACTTGTCATTATAACACCTGAGTCCCTTCCACATGAAATTGAATATGAGAGTCCCTGCATACAGAGCATATACAGCTTCATGGAGAAGGGTCTAAGCGGGTCCTGAGAGCACAGAACACCACACTGGTATTAGTTTCCATCCAAAGGCACAACTGGCACATCAGTGTAGGGCTATGCCTGGCTAATAACTCCTGCTGAGAGGTAAGATCAGTAAAACTGGGTACAACAAAATGCAGATGCAGCTACAGCACTTCTTATCCCAGAACTTCCATCAACCAGTCCTCTGAAATATGCATCATTACCAAAGGAAAACCAAGGGATATAGAGCTAAAGAGGAGGTATCAGTGCTCTAAAAGCCTTCCAAAGCTTACTGGACACACAGAAGAAATCTTACTCTATGGGATAATCCCTTCAGCGATGGAATCATTACCGTAGGGTACCTTGTGTCACTGGTATGTATTTCTTCTGCTTCCTACAGCAACACTGGGCATTGAGGCATTTTATAGGTGTACATTCCTTTGCTAAATTTGGCTTCAAATGATATCTTATCAAGGGACCATAATTTTCACTTTCAGAAGAATGGTCCAGGGACCTTAACTTATCAGCCTGTTCAGTAACAAACTGCAGCATCTTCTCAGGTGGCAAAAGCCTACAACATTTGCAAACACAATTCACCTGACACAGATTGGATGAGATGTACTTAGCTTGACAGGATACACCTAGCCTTCATAGGCTATAACTTATTCAGGCTAAATCCTCCTCTCCACCCTCATTGTTTTAGGATCGGGGAAGATCCTAACCCACACAAAACATAGCAAAATACTAAAGAGCCTCCACAGAAGAAAAATAAGACCCAACTTCAGAAAACTACAGTTGAATCTGCAGGTGGAAGGCAAAGCATCCAGTTTCCTACTTACTAATTCACCAAACCAGCCAAAGTTCCCAGGATTTATATACTTGTAGCTAGGCTAGAGGTAGATTAGCTTCATGCCTCACAACTGGAGTTGGAGTAGCTGGAGTCTACAGATATCCTGGCAAGTCACACACACCTTATAGTGTACAGCAGCATATTTTAAAAACATTAGATCCTACTTCTGCAATGTTCTGCAAGCCAGTAGGGGATCCAGTCATGCATTTAAAACTGATTAAGGGTCTTATTTTGTAATTCCAATACACAATAATCAGGAAGAAAACTGGAAAAAATAATTAACCATGCTTCAGTAATAGTCCACTGACATCTTGCAGCTTGCTGCTCTGTGGGCCACTGGCACTTTCTCCTCTCTGCCTGAACTTTTATCAGCGCTTTGAAAATGAAAAGGAAAGTACAACCCCAAAATAACTGTGCATAATTATTTGTTTACTCTGACACTTTCTGAGATCACAAAACAGAGCTGTTATTATAATGCATATTCTGCATCTTCTTAAGTCTTCTAAGAAGAGTGTAAATTTGGACAGAGAACAATTTCAACATTAAGGTTTCCGTTTCATATTTGCTCTTCAAGAATTAAATTTTAAACCTGTGGATTATATTCATATAAGGAAACCTTTAAAGTCAAAAGGCATATCTGGAAGTGAGTTGGCAGTTGTGGCAACTACTGTAATTGAAAGTGTAACTTTTTCATCATACTTTTCTTACAAGAAAAAAAGCATGGGTCTTCACTGCTGTCTTGGAAGCAAAGCCATGGTTCTCCCCTATATTTTATATGTATTAAATATTAAGATGATTTATTTTACTAAAAATTCTGCTCATGTGTATGCTCATTTACTGCTATACATTCTAGATAAACAGATATTAATTTCATAATTAAAAGTAATCTTGTGTAAATACCCTGCAGGCCTCAATGAATCAAACACATACTGTGTGTCAGGCCTCCCACTGTCTTCAAGTGGAATGTACTGGCTGGATAATTAGATAGTACATATTTTTTAACCTTATTTGCATGCATATTATATCTTTTGCACACTGACAAGCAGCAGTAACAACAAAAGTCAGATTACCACAGGGAATTCCCACAAAGAAGTCTTCATTCCTTATAATTTGCAGCCTAAATTAAAATAATTTGATCTTTGACAAGGATGAAATGTCAAGCAGAAGGGGGTCCTCTACAAGCCACGGCCTGTGGCTTCTGAAATCTGCCTAATTTATGTCAGTCACTTCTTAATACATATTTAAGTATTACACGAGAAAGATGATAAATATGCAATCTGACACCTTTGGTATTTCCCTGCTGTTAATTTATAAAGGTCTGGCATCCCCCAAACTGACTGGAATTATTTAAATAAAAGAAGAATTGTGAAATAGGATGGCACAGGGTCTGGCTTCCATTTTCACTCAATATTGAACACAGCAGGTAGTACACTAAGACAATTATTTGACTAGGCCTCGGAATCCCACAGTGACGAGGAACTTCCAGAATTAGTAAAGAAGGATTTCTTTTGTTCATACACAGACGTGAAGTTTGCGCTACAGGTAGCTCTGCGTTGTCCTAACACATTCACACACTACAGCAACAAAACACAAATGTGTTCTGCTCCTTTTCTTTTTTCTTTTCTTTTTTCTTTGCTTCAAATAACGCAATGATGCTGCTAAAAATAAAAGCATGCGTTTAAAATGTGTAGCATGCCTACCTAGATTAGAAATAAACACTAGCACTTCTATTTCTTTTTCGCCTGCTTTCCTGGCTGCAGTTCCTTTTCAGGCATTATCTTTTACACTTCATTCATTAGATCAAATTTTTTCAGATCATTGCAAAGTTGAGAATGTATCCATGCCGGAAAACAGCTGAGACTAAGGCTTTGCTGTGTAACCAAGTGCAGTATCATGCAAGACTGCATGATCATTTAAACTCTTTTCCCCCACCCGTTAATACCAGGTGGTACAGTAGGCTTCCTCTGGTCCCACAGTGCTTTTACAGCGCCGCAGACATGGACCAGGCCATCTCCACTTACACTGGATCTATGCCTACTCTCATTAAGTACCCTTCACACACCCCTCTTTTTTTCCAAAGTGGAAATAACATATGAGTGCTCTAAACTGTAAAGTGTTAAAAACTCATTTACTGACACGTTAATTAAAAATAAGTACTTAATTTTGCCCTTTCTGTTTTTTTCTTTAGAACCTATGTTTCTTCAACTTCTTGGATATCAATTTGGAAATAAAAACGTATCTTATTCTGGATAATGTAAGAATTAATGTCGAAACTTTGTTCTGCATCTCTCACAGAATTAAAAATACAGAACATGAGAGACATGAATGTATATCAGGAAAGCCAAGCCTAATTAGGTTATAAATCAAATATAGGGTTTGCCCACAGAATGTTTGATCACTGTCTCCCAGCTCAGAGATACAGATCCTTAATCTTCATGGGCTTTGTTCACTCAAAATTTGGCTGTAGAGCAAACACATTCTTTGTGAATTTTATTGGGAGTGAAATGTGGTATCATACACCAAGCTCTCATTTACAGCACATCCCCAAGCAAGGGGCAGCAGGTTAAAATCAGATGAAAACAGTGCTACTCCCAAGTGTTTATAACACACAAAGAAGAAACATTAGATATGAGCATATTGGCAGGCATTGTTCATTTAAATGTAATTTACTCATTGTAAATAAATCTATAAATAACTACCTCCTAACACTTCTTGTGTAAGCATTTTGGAAACTATTTCCCCTATGATTTTTGTTCCTAATTGTAGGACTAGTGATAATGACCAGGATAGATGAGGTGAATATTAACAAACATGACTCATATACTGGCAATGTAATACTTCACTGATAATAATAGTGTTATTGATATGAATAGGTAATAATTATACAACTGGTATCAGCAGCATCACAAACTTGTACGCATACTTGTTTGCTTTGGGATGATAACTTTTCATCACCCTTTCAATGGTTACAATTAGTTGGTTTAAGATCATCACATCTTACAGGTTATGTAAGATTTTTGCCAGATGGAAATATTTTTGGGGGGGGAAAGCCTGGTCTTCAATTTGTATTTAATCAGAAGGTACATTTAACTTGCAGTATATTCAAATCAAATCAGGTAAGCATTTCGCCCAATAACTAGTCAACTATTTTTCAGGCTACATGTACTTAAACCGAAATGTATGAAGCACTGTCTTGGGAAGCAAGGTTGGTTGGGGTTTTTTGTTTGTTTGTTTTTTATTTATTTTTAATTGAACTTGTGTGGAGCATGTTTCCACTTTAAAAAGAAACATAACAATGTAACAGGCAAGTCTGGCACCAAAGGTCTTACAGTTCAGTCTCAGTATTTTTTGTTACTGTTCTACTACCAGACCCATGGTCCCTTCAGATCATTTCAGATTTTGCCTTTCAGGAGGCTTTGACCAGACTCTCATAGTTCTTACCATCCCTCTCTGAGTGCCTCATGCTACTATACAAATACTCCGTTGACATGTGCTGTTTCTCATTACTATTGGAAAGGAAAAGCACCATAATCCTCATGAGAAATTAATTCATTATTTAAATTAAATTCTCAGGTTTGTACCTTCACTCATTTCATATTTTTCATTTACTTATTTATAAATATAAGCCCCCCCCAAACAGTTTATGTAATGTATCCACTTATTCTATCAGCCATCAAAATAGCGGTGGCACATTATTTTAAATTCCTATTTTCTCTGTAACTATCCTGTGTCTTTTCAGTTAATGTTCAATGTATAATGGAAAGATGACCCCTTGTGCAGAGAGAAAAGCTATTTAATGAAGGGGAATGATTCCAAAAAATATATATTCTTTAACCTTTATTCAGGAAAGTAAGTACAATTTTAGGGAATTGAGTTTTAAAGGTTATAAAAACTTGGGACCTAGAAATAATAAGATTTTTTATTTTTTATTTTAATCCTGCAGCAGCTCTCACTCCCTCCGACAGTCTTTCATTTTTCCATCTGACCTAGCCACACTCCCTATTGATTTCTAATGCTATATTTCACCTCATGACCTCGTCTACTGTATTAAGACTTCACTAATCATCAAACTGAACTTTGTTCCAGTGTGCAGGGCTACACTACAAATAGACACGATAAAAATAATATTTTGGAATATAGGGTCGAAAGGATGTGCACTGCGTTGCCTTGTCGGATTCAGGCACTCTGCACCCTTGCTCCCTGCATTTCAGCCAAACTACTGACATTTCAAGGAGAAAGGCAACAATTAGTTTCTTACTTCTATTTCTACAGATTCATGCAGCTTCTTACAGGTGGCTGAGAAAGTTTCCGAAGTGCCAAATTCAAAATACCAAAATTTGTTCTTCATTCTGAAACAAGAAAAAAAGAAAAGAAAAAAGAAAGATCTTATTCACTATCAATATGTGACAAAAGTGATCATCCTGTCTTCCATTATAAGTAATGGCAAAGGCTTGGGAACATGTGACATCCCATTTGAAATAGATGAGCTCATAATTTTCAAAGCTTAAATGTTGGTGTCAAGTTGTATGATATCCCCTAAAGGGATAACAGGAATGTGTTCAACTGACAGGTTCAAACGTACCTTTGACTTTTCTTTTTCAGTGACTATCAGAATATTTTTTGTCACTTAACCAGTGACATGCCTCAGAAAAATGTATCGATTTTATTTCATGTCTTACACCTACTATACAATTTCTGATTCATGGTTAAAATCTCTATCCCACAGAGTACTAGAATGTGCAAGCTCTCCCATCATGAAGAAGAGCCGAGAAAAAAATGTAGCTTGCCTTAAGTTAGCTAAAGGTAGACGTAAATGCTTATTATTCATGATGACAGATGAGATATTTGAAGAACATAAAAATTCCAGATATAAAATCTTCAGATACTTTGCAGTAGGAGAGCTATATTACCAGGTAATCAACTTATAGACACATTTTAAACGACTGATGGAACCTGCATTTTGAAGTTCATTAACAGATTCGACAGAAAAATAAAACTGGATATAAATGTTAGCAAATGGCTTAGTGTATTGTGACAGCAGGCAAAGATTGCACTTTTTTCTTCTTAAATACATAAAGATTGCACTTCTTTTTTACCAGATCTATGGCATACTGTTCAATACAATCAGGATACCAGCAGTACCATTTCAAATAGGTATATGCAGCTTTGATTAACTCTTATGAGTAATTATTATTCTGTTACAAAACTAGAAGCTAAACTGAAAAAAAAAAGACGCTGAATTAGAATTCATTATTCACACCTAGGAATCAGATATAAACACAGTTCATCCACTTGTATAAACTGTTCTCTGATACAGACACAGCACAATGTGCTTGGAACTTGAAAATGACTGAATTCACATGAGCTAGATGTGGAAACAAATGAAACATCCTCAGATGCAGACGACTGTCAAACATGAAGTAAAAAGACTATCCTTGTTACTTATTTCAAATTACACATAAAAGTCTACTCAGTGGCCTTAAAGTCCACTTAACGGCTCTTAAAGTCACAAAGGGAGAAGGGGCACAACAGTACTGGCCATTCCTAGAAAACTACTGGCACCCGAGCCAGAAAATCCTAGTATAGGACCAGAGGTCCAACCTGGATGCCTGCACGGGGTGATGAACAGGAAAAATGATAAGAGAGAAAGTGACACATTTCTCAAGAAAAAGGTACAGACATTTCCAAAGGAGTTTGCACAGAAACTCTGAAAGCACTTGGAAACAGTTTTTGAGAACCTGCTCTGGGATAAATGGCATATTCTCAAAAAAGCTCCAACAACCAGATGGGCTCAGACCAGATTCCTCTTCCAGACTCCAAGAGTCTGTGAGTGGAAGTGATCCGATGTATGTTCCTTCTATAACTGCAGATTAGTTAGCACACTGACGTGCTGGCCTGGGATTAATTGCTCTATTTATGCTAACATATATGAAGAAATGTAGGGCACTTTTTAATTTTGAAACAAGTGTGAACAAAGTCCTGAATTCCTCTTGGGTCTTTCTGGAAAATCTGGATGCAGCTATCTTCCTGCTACTTTCTCCACAGGGATGATGACTAATGAAACAATAAAAAAACTTGATGTAAGTACTGAGAAAAATTCTTTGTAATTTCTTTTGATCTTATTATTGAATAAGATCAACAGTCCTGAGCATCTTCTCCTTTAACAGCCTTTCCTCTTGCGATTCAGTTATTTCTACCTCAAATTAAGCATCTTTTCTTTTTCTTTATTGAAGAGCCTGCTTTAGATTTACTTCTTAGCACTACATATAATAAACTCTTTGACTTGCAGAAAGATAAAATAGATATATTTTAGAGTCATTCAGAATATATTGTGTCAAATTAATGTATTTTGAGCTCAGCAAAACAAAACCCAGCACTGTCAGTGCACTCAAGGTATACTAGAAAATTTAGATCTATAAATCAAAACCTTGTGGAATTATATGACAGAAGATTAAGTACATTTATCAGGTGAGGTTTTGATGCTAGATCTATTTCTTGTTATTGTAATATATCCTATAAGATTCTATTAGGCCAAAAAAAAGTAGTCCTTTCCCTAGTTGACTATACCTCAGTTTTTAAGGATAGAAAGACAACCTACTTGACAGCTTCTCCGGCACAAAGATAGATGTAGATACAAATAATTTTATTCTTCATTTTCAAAAGGATTTACGAACTCCCTTTCCCAGCCATGAAATAGATTAGATGATTGCATGTTTTTATTCAAATGCATTATATCTTTTTACTGAACAGAAAACTGTATTAGATCTTTTCTTATACGTACCAAGTTGAATGTAAAGAAATCAAGACAAATTATACTAAAATTTCCATAAGCAAGACCAGTCTTATTATTATAGTAAATATTCTATTTTTTACGATAACAAAAGATCTAAATTAATATCTTCCACTTGCATTCCTCCCTCAAACAGGTGAAGCTTATCTGCTTATCAAGACAGCAGCAAATAGTAGAAGAGTCCATTTAGAAGATGAATGAACTACTCTCATGACCATTCTAATTTCTTTCACAATGGTATAAGTAAATTTTAGACTAGTAAACAAATACATATTTAATGACAATTTTGCAGCATTAAAACTGAAAGAAACTGAATCACAGGCTGCTGTCATGTCTATTTTCTCTCTCTCTCCTAGAGAAGCTGAAAATTTAGACTTGTCCCAACTTTTAATAAAAGATGATCAAAATAAAGATGAGGTCTGTTTCAGTAAACAGACAACGACAAAAAGTGCTATACAGCAGCACTTTTCTTTACAACATTTTTTTTGGAACAGGTGTCCTGGTTTCAGCTGGGATAGTTACTTTTTTTCCTCATATCTTGTATAGTACTGTGTTTTGGATTTGGGATGAGAATTACATCACACTGATGTTTTAGGTGTTGTTAAGCAGTGTTTACACTAAGTCAAGGACTTTTCAGCTTCTCATACTGTCCTACCAGGGAGGAGGCTGGGGGGGCACAAGAGGTGGGAGGGGACACAGCCAGGACAGCTGACCCAGGCTGGCCAAA
Source organism: Phaethon lepturus (assembly GCF_000687285.1). Classification (NCBI taxonomy): domain Eukaryota; kingdom Metazoa; phylum Chordata; class Aves; order Phaethontiformes; family Phaethontidae; genus Phaethon; species Phaethon lepturus. The sequence goes on along the minus strand of NW_010531376.1, from coordinate 157 downwards.
GGGATACTCCATACCATCTGATGTCATGCTCAGTATGTAAACTAGAGGGAAAGCTGGCTGGGGGCCACTGCTCAACAACTGGCTGGGCATGGGTCGGCAGGTGGTGAGAAATTGCATCGTGCATTGCTTATTTTATATATTCTATTATTATTATTAT
>NW_010531375.1:13775-24312 GCF_000687285.1 Phaethon lepturus | reverse complement strand
AGATACTGGTCCGTACGGGTGGAGGGTAGGGAAGCCAAGCAGGGCCACGTTGCACAGCTGCACACTGCAAAACATATGCAATGACAATGACATCACAACGTGATCAACGACTGTGAAGACCTACTCAAGTGCTTATGGGTAAGGATGAGGGGGAAAGCCAATGAGGCAGATATCCTGCTGGGAGTCTTTTATAGACCACCCAACCAGGATGAAGAGGCAGATAAAACATTCTATAAGCGACTGGCAGAAGTCTCGTATTTGCTGGCCCCTGTTCTTGTAGGGGACTTCAATCTACCAGACATCTGCTGAAAGTATAACACAGTAGAGAGGAAACAGTCTAGGAAGTTCCTGGAATGTGTGGAGGACTGGAGTGTGTGGAAGATAACTTCCTGACACAGCTGATGTGAGACTCTCAGGGGAGGTGCACCACTTGACCTGCTGTGTACAAACAGAGAAGGACTGGTGGGAGATATGGTCAGAGGTCGTCTTGGGCTTAGCAACCATAACATGATAGAATTCTCCATTCTGAGTGAAGTAAGGAGAGGGGTCAGCAAAATTGCTACCATGGATTTATGGAGGGCAGACTTTGGCCTGTTCAGGTCACTGGTTGAGAGAGTCCCCTGGAAGGGGGAAGAGAACTTTGGGTGTGTCTAAAGAAGGGCAATGAAGCTGGTGAGGGGTCTGGAGAACAAGTCTTATGCGGAGCAGCTGAGGGAACTGGGGTTGTTTAGTCTGGAGAAGAGGAGGCTGAGGGGAGACCTTATCGCTCTCTACAACTATGGGTTGTGGCGACGAGGGCATTGGTCTCTTCTCCCAAATAAACAGTCATAGGACGAAAGGAAATGGCCTTAAGTTGCACCAGGGGGGGTTTAGATTGGATATTAGGAAAAATTTCTTTACTGAGAGAGTGGTCAAGCATTGGAACAGGCTGCCCAGGGAGGTGGTAGAGTCACCATCACTGGAAATATTCAAAATATGTGTGGATGTGGCACTTCAGGACATGGTTTAGGTGGCATGGTGGTGTTGGGTTAATGGTTGGACTTGATGATCTCGAAGGTCCTTTCCAACCTTAATGATTCTGTGTGTGATTCTGTATGACGCCATGGGAAGCCCATGCTGCAGCAGGCTCCTGGCAGGACCTGTGGAGAGGAGAGGAGCCCAGCCTGGAGCAGGTTTGGTGGCAGAACTTGTGACCCCATGGGGGATCCCTGCAGGACTGCATCCCATGAAAGGGACCCAGGCTGGAGCAGTTCATGACGAACTGCAGCCTGTGGGAAGGACTCATGCTGGAGGAGTTCATGGAGGACTTTCTCTCTTGGGAGGGACACCACAGTGGAGCAGGAGAAGAGTGTGAACTGCAGCCCGTGGGAAGGACTCATGCTGGAGGACTTTCTCCCTTGGGAGGGACATCACAGTGGAGCAGGAGAAGAGTGTGCGGAATCCCCCTCCGAGGACGCAGGAGCGGCAGATACAAAGTATGATGAACTGACCACAACCCCCATTCCCTGTCCCCCTGCACCGCTCAGGGGGGAAGAGGTAGAGAAATCAGGAGTGAAGTTGAGCCCAGGAAGAAGGGAGGGGTGAGGGGAAGGTTTTTTAAGATTTGGTTTTAGTTCTCATCATTCTACTCTGATTTTGATTGGCAATAAATTAAATTAATTTCCCTAAGTCAAGTCTGGTTTGCCCATCACAGTAACTGGCGAATGATCTCTCCCTATCCTTATCTCCACCCACAAGTTTATCCTTATATTTTCTCCCCCTTGGTCAGCTGAAGAGGGAAGTGACAGAGTGGCTTTCATGGGCACCTGGCATCCAGTCAAGGCCAACACACCACAGGAGCAAGACAGAATTACAGAGGGGCTTACCAGCTGCATGAATAATAGAATTCCTTCAGTCTGTTGAGCAAGTCTAGTTCAGGAGCGGGACATTTGCACCAGCTCCTGTGGTCAGCTCTAGGACCTGAACATCCTTTCCAACTTGTAGAGAAAATTATAGAGGAGCAGGTACACATACTCATGAAAGCTGGCATCTCAAATCTCAGGAGTTCAGGGAATGGCAAAAGATAAATGATGGATTAAGTACATTGGTGGACTATATTCGATTGTTAATGGAGGGATAATTTCTCCTAATCTCCCCTGGAGCATTCAGTACTTTAGGCCATGGGATCCTTCTGCCCAGAAAAAGAAAAGTCTGTAGATTTCAGGAGAATCTGCTAAAACTCTTAAAATCTTTTCCCGATAGTCTGTGGCTAATAGGGCACCTTAACCAAAATATCCCTCATATATGGAGATACAGACCAATTAGTTGTTTTTCCAGACCCATTCCATATCTCTTTAAAATCACTATATGAACAGATAAAATCACATAATCTCAAATGTAATTTTCCCATCTCTGTTTATACCATGACCAATATGTTCTGAGAGATGGTACTAATAATAAATGATGGGAGATAATACAGTCGGTAATTCCCATAGGTGCAAAATAAACTCATGCCTTTCCAACTTCCCTTTGTATGACTGCATTTGTTAGTTTGTAGGACTACTACCCACATGTAAGATTACTTAAATTTAGTATTTAAAGCAAAAGTTATGTGAATGGTTGACTTCAGCAATACGAGAACAAAACAACAGTGAGATGATGCAGGTACTGGTTGAGATCAGCTCATCTAGCAGAAGCTGAACCCAGGAAAGACAAAGTTGTAAAGATGTATAGGGAAAAAATAAATCTCTAAAAATACTTCCAAGAGCTGTCAGCAACAGCAATCTTTTACTTCACAGGAGTCACACATAATTTTTTAAGTGATCATACCATTGTTTTGGAGCAATCTCTGATTCCCCCCTGCTATTCAACTCCAACATCACAGGATCTCCTTTTGCCTAAGAGACTCCATCCCAAGGCAGTGAACAATATTCTGGTCTTGTTACAGAAACTCCAACAGCAGCAGGACACCGCAGCACAGCTCTGCAACCCGACATAGCCCAGCTATGACCATGTTGCACAGGCTGGAGTGGGAAGTTCAGGGTCTCAGTCCTTTCTTCCAGGTCTGTAATGACCTGGGCTCAGCATATAAAAGGTCCTCTGAGGCTCTGGGGTAGACAGCAAGGCTGACTATTCCTCTGAAGCTCCCCTGCCATGGCCCCAGCAGGCGACAGATCTTCCTAAAGGTATTGCTTACGTGTGGAGCCAATGCTGAGAGGAGCCACACAGTCAAAAACTACCTGCATTCTGCTATAAAAATACTGCGCTCTCCAACTTTTTCTTAATATTTGGTATGATTTGCATTTTAAAGTAAATGCAATCAGACCCAGGCACTTTGCAGTGCATCCTACAGACACCAGGGGAAGGAGGGAAAAAACCCTACATTGGAAATGACAGTCACATCCTTTTCTACCAGAAAATGAGAAGAGACTGTGTGATGAGAACGGTATCTGAATCTGTACCAGGGAAACTACATGTGAAACAGTAGCACCAACAAGGTGAGCCTCAAACAACCTCATTACTCTCTGGGTGTGATTACTTTGGTAGTTGTTTTCCTAAATGCCCATTCCCTGCCTTGCAGGGTCTGAATGTGCAAATTATTCCACCCCTCCCTGCCTATACTGTGTCAAATGTATTATGGATGAGAGCCATAATTTCAAGGCAGAAATAATGTCTTCAGGAAATATGAGTCAATCCCTTTCCCAAATTTTTATGTGACTGTTTATTATTTTGCTTATTATGTTTTATTATTTTGAAGATTTTTGAATGGTCTCCTGTGACATTACACCTTACACACTCATCCAGGAGATTAACTTGCTTGAGTCGTAGCAAGCATTTAATCTATGCAAATAGTTTCTTTTTACCTTGCCAAATATTCAATATTTTTTAGCTACTGACTACTATACTCTGCTTCTCAAATTAAATTGTCCTTTTCCCCCCTTTTCAGGACAGGAAAATATAACATATGCCTACTATTCATTAGCTTTTTAATAAATGAAATAATAAAGGGCATCAGCAAAGAACACAGCAGCAAACCAAACAACTGTTCTTGCACTCTAACTATGGAGATAAATTGAACTTTTTTCCACAATAAATCTTCATGAAAACCATTAATTCATGTCTTTGGCCTGCTTTCTCCCTCTACTGGTCCAAAACAGTATCTTTCCCACAGGAAATTTCAAGACTTTCCATACTAAAATCTGACATTTGTATTTGTAATACAGCAAAAAAACCATGATGCCCCTGCAGTTCATTCTCTGTGGTATTAATAAATCACATGCTGCTGTAGTTCATGGACAAGGACAATAGACATCTTCAATGATCTGGCCATATTTATTCTATTTCTTCTTAAAATACCTCCTCCCTGTAGGGATTTGAGCTTGAATAGTCATGTAGTAGCATGAGAGTTAATCACAAATCATGTCATCCTGAACCTCATTCAAGTGATGAGTGCAAACTACTGTTTGAAGTTTGCTCTCTGCTAAGCAAAACAGAACACAGGAATGGGAAAAGGTGGGGGGGCAACTGCCATTTTAAACATACTGTAATGGCAAGAACATCGCAAAATCTCTGAGGTTGGGAGTTTCTTGCTCAAGAGAAGCCAGCCTGGATGGAGGCTGCATTCAAATGATGTTGCCACTGTGCTCCTCCTCAGCCATGTTTCTCTCTCCTTGGGCAGCCACATCGTAAGCTAGCTCAAGGTCTGGCCAAAAAATGCCTTTCGATATACCTTTCAAAAAGTTATTTTTTTAGCCCACAACTTGCACTTCAGTCAGCTTAACATGAGAGTGAATCACAGCCTGATCACAGTTCTGACATCTCCAGATTCTCCATTCTTCCTTAGTATAGCCTTCATTTCACATTCCCCATGCTCTCCTTCCAGAAGGAGCTGATCACTCTGTCCCTGGCTTCCCTTTGCTTTGTGCCTGAGAGGTGTCCTTTAACCTACAGCGTCAGCACACAGGTAAGATGCCAACACGGAAGCCCGCCTGCGTGCTCTGCTGGATCAGGCAAACACGTATTCCCACAGGACGCGGGGGAACGGACGGGTACACATCATGCTCAGATCCACATGCCCTGGACATCCATCTTCCGTGTGATCCCTTCCTCTAACCTACAGAAGAAATATTGGTTTTCAGCATGTCTCATTGACAAGCTTTTACCTGTTTGCCGCTGACGAAGGTTTGAGTTACTGTCTTCTTCCATCCACAGCAAGAAAACCAGATGATTCCCTTCAGAGCCGAGCTCTCCAGAGGCTGCCATAGGTGGCTGCTGCACTCCAGCGAGTGGCCACCCCACGGCACCGGGATGCTGAGCTTTGTATGCCTGGAGCAGAAATCCACTGCATTTGCACAAGCAGCGGATCAGGGAGCGCAGAGCCACAGGGGAAGTTTCCCAAGTGCGGGCAAATCATAGAGCTTAGAGCATAGATTCATTTCTGCACTGCAGGTTGCTTTGCTTTTACTGCTGCAACCTCAGCGAACCCTGTTATTTAGGGCCTATAAAGTTAATGGCTTCCCCCCCAGTAGCCTGCTGCTTTGAGTGCAGAAAAGGGGAGGAGAGGGAAATATTACCAAAAGTAAATGTAAAAAAACCCAGCTTGTAAGCACCTTTAGGCTTGATGGCAATGTGAAATGTTTGCTGAGGAGCTCAGCGAAAAGGAAGAGGAGCAGATATTTGACAGTGTAAGAAAGTATATAACCTTGCTGTCAAAGGAGGAAAGACTTAAGATCGAAGAAAGAAGCCAAGCTCAGTGTCAAGGATGGCTGAACGAGTGTTTAAAGCTAATGCAATATGGAAAGGTAGCCAGGAGTTGTGAGGCAGGAAAAAAATCAGAGAAGGGCAAACCCATGGGGCAAAGGAAAGGACTGAAATACTCTGTAAGCAACCCACAAACAGCAGGATTTGGTAGTAAGAGAGCACATCTTAATGGCAGTATTTCACACTTTGTAGGGCTTTCTGGCCTCTAAATAGACACGAACAGGCAAAGGTACAAACGGTGCCTGTCTCCACGTTAGACTCCTGTCATACGCCATTGATGCTGAAGCACGCATGAAAGGGGTCAGCCCATGCCACCATGGTGGGACACACGTGCTTGCGCACCCCGGAGTGCTGCGGCCACCCAGCCTCATCCCCCTCCCCAAACAGCTCAGGCTGCTCCCACCCAGGCTGCCCAGGACCATTACAACCTGCAAACCCTGGTATTTCTCCCTTTTGCTGTGGTACTCGATGCATGGCCCTTACCTGAGAGGGCTGGGGTGTGCAGCCTTCCCCCAGGAGAGCAGAGGAGGCCGGCAGAGGCTGGGGCTGCGCTGAGGAGCTGCAGGATTTTACAGCCCAGACCTTGCTCTCCTAAATGTAAGTTTCTGTGGCTGCATTAAAGATAATTAATTAAAGCTGAAGGGCAGATACCACACCCTCCTGGCCTCAGCCGGACCAGAATCTCACCTCCCCGCTCTAGGGTGAAATGTACCCAGGCTGCCTGGGTTGAGTTAAAAATCAGTACATGAGAGTTTCTCTGAAAGCCATTACAACCCCCTGTGTTCTTTCTCACTGCTTGGTTTGATGAAGGCCATGACACGTCCTAAGAGAGTGCCCAGGCTGCAGGAGGAGACCTTTAGCTTCCTGTTCCCTCTAATGCATTTCATCTCACGTGGTCCATCTCCGCATGCTAGGACGAAATGGGTGGGCAAGAAAGCAAGAGGAGCAGGCCCTGCTTCCTCCAAAATGCCCCCAAATGGAGGGGAAATAGTCTTCTGCGAGGAACGGGCATGGCTTTGCCATGAGACAGGGTAAGCGAGTCGAGGACTGCAGCGGGTGCCAGATCCTTCTTTACCCACCCAGGCAGCCAGGACAAGGCTTTGGCTTCTCGGCAAGCGCCGGCTGCGTTAAAGCTGCCAGTCGTGCTCGCGTACTCCCTGCGGTGCTTAAATAGAGCAACTGGGCAGAAACCATGAGCAAAAACCGGCCCCTGCCGCGGGCGCACACAGCGGGCCTGGTCGGCAGCCAGCGGGGAGAGGAGGAGGGAAATGCCAGAGGAGCTGGCTGTGTCCACGGAAGGGACCTGCTGTGACCAGGGAAGGACGTGCTCAGGGGGTCTGTGGCAGTGAGGAGCCACGAGCTGCTAAACCAGAGAGGCAGGAATTGTGAGTACGGCTCAGACAGGTCCCGAAACACGGCCCTGGCACACAACAAAATGCACCCAGAGCCTCCTGCCTGGCTGCCATTTGCTCACTTCTCTTTATCCAGTTAGAGACGTTTAATCCCGCCCGTTTAATACCCTCTTCGATTTCCAATGGCTGGAAGGACCCACGTCCTCTCACCAACCGAACTTGTGACCATCGCTGGGTGGCTCGCCCCGGAGGAACGCCTGCCTGCGCGGCACGCCTGGGCCCCGGACCACCGGCAGCTCGCTGGGGTGTGACTCCCGTTCGGCCGTGGGTTTCAATGGCATCTGCACTGGTGTCAAACAGGTGTAAAAGCTGTGGATCGACTCCGTTATTCCTCACCGTGTGCTCGGGCTGCAGAGCGGGTGCTGGCCCAAAGCCACCCTTTGTGGGCAAGACCCTCCACGCTTCACAGGGCTGGACCCAACCTTGTCTTCTCAGCAGCTTCAGTGCAGAGCTGCCGCTCCTCTCTCAGCCTTTCTCTCTCTCCTTTCTCCAGCCCATCTGGCTTTTGGAAATTTCCCTAAGACAATGCTGAGCAGAATTGCAAGGTCTTTAACAAAAAAAAAAAAAAAAAAAGAAAAGAAAAAGGCAAGCTGAGGGAGGAGGGAATAAAACTGATCCTGTTTCCGAGCATGGCTTAAAGCTTCTTGCCATCAGACCCTGACAGTGCTCATGTCATGTCTGCTGTCTGCTTACTTCTTGAATTCCCTCTACAAGTTACCCTAGTCAGAGGAAAACAAAAGTGACGAGCAGCGCTGACGTGTGCGTGCTCTGAAGAGGGCAGGGGCAAAGTCCTCTGTAGAGGTTTTAAAAATAGATGTGCTGCAAAGGGTACAGAAAGGTAGACTAAGAATTTCATTCCCCCTCATGCAGCTTCTGTAGGCACTTTGAATGCTGGCAGTGTCACCACAGAATTTCCTGTATGTATTTAACTAGGATGGCAAGGCGCACTGCTAGGCAACTGTCAAAATGCAAGCATTTTATGGTTTGGGATCATTATCTAATCCGCTCCTCCACCACAGCAAAAAAAAAATCATACAACTTCTGCCTTAATCACTTACAAAGTTTCCTGACATATTTGCAGTAGAAAAATTAACACATGATCAGCTACTGCAGATCAGTTTGATGCATGACAGATTAAGATCTGGAAACGTGGTGTGGATGTGTTCATGTTTGGCTGGGCGTTTTCCCCTTTCAAATCATCCTTCTAAGCTTCCTGGAAACTGCTATAATATATACAAGTCTCATGGGTTTTTTTGTATTCCTCCTTAAAATAATAGGAACAGTGCACAATATCGCAAACTCTTTAGCCAATCAAGCACACAGTTAACTGATTTATGTGTTTTGTCCACAATTTTCCTCAGCAACAGCTTTAGTGCAGACTATCACACAGTCTTGGCTTGGTTAGAAAGATCAGATTTGCCAAGACAGTTGCAATTAATTGAAAGTTGTTCCTACTACCTCTAAAGGCTGCTGAAAAGAAATGATATACTCATTTGCCTACCAAGAAAAAGACGTTCATAGTTATAAGGAGATGGTATCCAATTCATTTAAATATGGTTTTATCATGGATTAGTAGAAGGCTCTACAAGGCCAATTAAATTTCTTATTGGCATTAAGACAAAGACAACTGTTGTGATAGGAATTCAGTAGCATTATATTTAGATACTTATTTTGCAGTGAAAATACATTTGTGGAAAATGGAAAATACTCCATTTACCAAGTACTCAACTAATGCATACTAAAAATGAGAAATACACCCAGGAAATTTACTTTAAAAATACACACTGGACTGAGTAATTCTTCACAATTCTTCCGTGGATTATATTGTAAAGGGAATTTTGCTTTCAGCATCTTAATCCTAGGCTACAAAATAAGAGCTAGTTTACTCAGAAACTCCAACCAGCGCACACTTTGTGGAGACCAACAGAAATATTCTTTCTGGGACTTTGGTAATCCTGCAGCAATTTACTGAGTGCTGATGTTGTCCTACCTGCACACCACAGCCAGCCCCACATCTGGGTTTGTTTTAATGGATCTCAGGTGTTTATGTTACTTTTGTAAAGTAGTGGACATAGTAAGCCTGATTCCTACCCATGGGTAGGTCCAGGGTATCAGTGGAGTCGACCTGACTTAGAGTAGGAAGAGATGTCTTCTACTCTGGTGCACTTCACAGTCTCAGAAGAAACAAAGGAAGTTCCCTCACCTGCCTCATGTTAAAAAGAAATCACATCTTGGAGTACTGGAGAACAGCAGATGACATCTAGAAGAGGAAATGAGTTATTCCTATTGTTAGTGCGCAGAAAAATTAATATTTCTGTAGATCCTTGCAGGACATGTACAAAGACACTCAGGGTGTGTTTGCACTAATTGTAATAGGAAGCCTCCCCCCGCCCCGCCCCAACTACCAAAAATGTAATGACAATTCCAACAAAATATTCAGAGGAATGCAATTATCACCGGGGCGGGGGGGGGGGAAGAAAATTATTAGTCTCCAAATTCCATTGTAATAGGACAGGGATTCCTTTCAACTCTGGAAACTTCAAACATCATCTGGGAACAAAGAAAATGAATGTAGTGACCACAACTCAGTCATCTTCCATTTACAGGATGAAACACTTGACATTATTTTTGCTCAGAGCCATTTACTATCCAGAAGAAACAGCAGCATTGCACACCGCAAGCCAGTACTACCATAATGAATCTAGAAAAGGAAATAAAAATACCCAATGTCTGGCTGAAGCCAGTGCTGTTTATCCATTTTACTTAAGCACTAAGAACAGAAACTCTTTCTACCAAAAATTCCTAGCTGAAATACCTTCAACATCATGTTTTTTCCTTGCTACATCCGACTCTTGCTTTGCACTATTCCATGATAAACTTCTTGTTACTCACAGGCATTTTAATAACCAAATACTACTGAACATACTTTCCCTAAAACTGTGACAATAAATTCCCAGTTTAATCTACTATGCAGTTTATTTTTGCTGCAGGAGCATACGTCCCCTTTATCTGTCTCCCGAGTCACACCTTTTTAAATTTCCTTTTCTTCCCTTCACTCTTTCGGAGGAGCTTAATCACCCACAGGTTATATATTTTTCCTGTAAGGAGCACGAGTCTGCTGCTTGTTCAGTTGTGATTGATTCAATCTAAGCAGAGACCTTTTTCTTATAAGGAGATGTTCAGTCCCTCCAAAACTAAGCCTGCAGCACAGGGTACAGTGTCCCACCACGCTGCAGCCCGCACCGTTCCTCTCTGTTTCTCTTAAGAGAGGATGCCCTTCATATGGAGGCATCAAGTGGGTGGTTTTGCATGTTTTTTCCTCCACTAAAGCCACCTTCTAGCCCCTCCATCAGAGAGCCCTTTGGTCCAAAAGCAGGACTGCTTCT
>NW_010531375.1:0-13744 GCF_000687285.1 Phaethon lepturus | reverse complement strand
TTTCCCTATAGATCAGCCAGACATTTTCCAGCACTTAAATTTTTCAGCTAAAAGGTCCTGAGGAGTGATCACCTCACAGTCAGGCAAACGGCCTCTCCTCTGGGACATCCACCTCCGCGTTTCTTCCAGAGCAACTTTTGTAATGATGCACTAACAAAGTTCCTCATACAGATGTTACTTTGCTGCTAAGGGTACGTGAGACTAAGCATGTTCTTGGTGATGTGACCTGTCAGTCTTAAATCATCTAGATTAAATAGATATGTTTGCCCACTCTGAAACACACATGCAAATAAAGCTCCAGAAAAAAAAAAAAAAAAGAAAGAAAGAATAGCCTTGTGCCAATGCTTGACAGCGCAGGAAACATCTTTATGGCCTGGGATTGCTCCAGGCACACGGAAGGCCATAGGAAGCCCCTTTCAAAACCACCGTGTTGCCGCTGCCCTAAGCAGCTAGCAAGTCAGGGTGAGAATGGAGGAGCTTCATCTGGAGGATCAGGAGGCATTTTCTCAACCTCTTGCTCTCTGCTTTCCCTCTTCCTCCAGAAGTGATGAATGGGGAGAGCAAAGGCCCAGGGCACAGAAGGTGCTCCTTGCTCAGGTGATGTTCCCAAACCCATGGATATTTTCCCTGGCATTGGGAAAACTACTACTACTGCTAGATGGGTCAATGTGTTAACTTTTACTCTGGTTATTGATGGCTGTTTAAATTTGCGTATCCCAAAATTATAGGCTCTTTTATTGGAAGGATGCTATAACCCAATAAACCTTTTCCTGTGTGTTTAGTAGTCATAAAAAGTGCTTTGCTACCAATCCTGCCTGCCCTATGTGGAGCAGAGACATAGCACAGGCAGCAGCAGTGGGAGCTTGCTCATCCTGCCTGGCCACCTGCCCACCTCCACGGGGGCACCTCTGATTTCAACAGGGGTATTTCAGCTCCAGTGTCCATTTAATAATGGGAGACACAAAACTGAAAGGTGAAGCTGAGGTTTTGCTCTTACCTGTAAAATCTTTCCTGTGTCTGTGAGAGACAGATTTCTAGTTCGCGTGATACGAGGTCATACTTCAGAGCTCCTGGGGCTCAAGGGCTCTGCAGGACCTCCAGACCTCTGACTTTGTTTATGCGTACTTTTTGTGGAGATGATGTGATCGCTGACCGTGCATCATACTTACAGGTGCCTGTGTTAAAAGCTCCTTTATGCCGTGTTTCACATCTATATTGTTGTAGACAGAGGAAACACCACAGGAAAAAGCTAGGAGTGGGAGAAACCAAGGTTCTATTATTTAGCCTTGCAGCAGACCTCAGAAACCCATCAGACACTGTCTGGTCCATGTGGACTTGTAGTTTTGCTTGTAATGGCAATTGTCTAATGACCGGGCAGGTAACTGTTACCTACCCACTTAACATTGTAAGGTTGTGTGATCTAGCACCTATTATATTTATTTTGTAACCAATAGTGTTAATATGTAGTTATTGTTTATGTAATGAACAGTCTATGGCCATAGAATAAAATGCAACATTGAGAAATATAGGCATAGAATGGTATCACAGGCCCCAGGGCTATAAACAGCTTGTTAATGGTCCATTACTGGACATCAGAGAAATGTAACCTTGGGAGTTGGGTGTAACCAGTTTAGGGAATAACAAAGACAGCAAAGGCCATGTATCCAACATACATGAAAACCACCACAGACAGTAAATTTGGATGTCATGTAGATATGCAGACCAATGATGAAAAGGAAAGGTGGAGAGTGCATTAATGAACATATAAAATCACCCCAACAAAATTATCCTAAAGTGAGATGGAAGAAACCATCATCAATATTCCTCCAAAGGACCTGGCATGCTGATATCTTGCCATACATCTCCTCTCCAGATTGAAACTGTCAATGCTGACATCCAGATGGGCAGTGGGAAGATGCACATAACACCAGAGAGAAGAGCAGAAAGCTGGCGTGTATATTGTTCTGATAAATCTGTGTGCAGCAAATTGGGAACAATTACCTGGTTTTATGGATGGGGAAAACAGATGCATGAAGCATTTTAAAATGCTTGAAGTCACAGGGGAAAGGCAACTGTAGTAGAGCCAGGAAACATTTCCTTTTCTCCTGAATGTCAGTCTGGTTCTTTATATGCATCTTTTTTCCACCCCAGTCAGACAAAGCTTTGAATTCCCTCTGTTCCTAATAGCTTAAATTTTTCAACCTTTCTTCTTCCAAACTTCTCCCATCAACCTGAATTCCATAGGAGACGAGATACAGTTTCAGATTTGGATGTGAGATGCTCCTTCTGCACTGGCTCATGGGGAAACCTCAAATCCAAATAGCCCATCTGCAAGTGAATTCAGATTTAGGTCAGACAACTGAAACAAGTCTCCGTTACAGCATGCTTGAGAACATTTCAGTCAGCTTGCTTCAAGGGCAACCAGTGCGCAAAGCAACATCTAGGAGTCAAGTAAATGAGCTATGAAGAATCAGGGACAGCAAATAATGTTCAGTATAAAAGCAATCCAACATGAAGTTAGTGCTCCATATTCAAATGATGCAGCAGATGCAGATGGCCCTCTATATTTTTAACAGACCAGCTGTGATAGCACTAACTACAGCTTCCATCTTGGAGGACTTGCAGTTCATGGCATGCCTTGAACTGTCAGGTGCCCACATAAGCCACTATGTTGAAGCCATTAGAAGTAATGGCAAGTGCTTTTGCCAACATGGTCCAAACCAGCTGGATCAAACAGCACAGCAGTGCACAGCTGGGCAAAGCCTTTCTGTGTACCTTCTCAAGGACTGCACACAGTAAACATTGGCAGTGCAAGCTATTTGCTCTTCTTCCCCTGACAAAAAATGGTGGCTCTGAAAGGTCAGAGAAAACCCCAAACCATGTCCTGGTTTGCCCATGCAGCAATCTCATGGCTGGAGGAGATGTGGACAGTGCTCCTCACCTGCCCGATGGGAGGTGCTGCACCCAACAGACCACCTTCCTTCAGCCCTCCCTGCCCGAGGCTGTTTAGGGACCAGGGGTGTTGAGATGGGAAGATGTTTGGCCCCATATCTGGAGGTTTTGACTTAGGCTGAGATTTGCTGGATCACAGAGCATTCTCAAATACATCATACTATTATGTGTACACATGAAAGATGTCGTTGTCATCATCTCAGCTTTTGCACTGGGTCTACCTGGAATGGTGACCCTGTTCCTTCTGGAGGAGGAAGTTAGTGGCCATGGTCAGAACTGGCCTTTTGGGAATCAAGGCTTATTCTCATTTGCTTTCTGTTGCAGAAGCATGGGCTTTTTTGCAAGGGAAGACCGTGCCTATCAGCTCTGTTGCACTGGGAACAGGGGGTCACTGCAAGTCTCGCAATGCAAAGCCAGCTTGAAATAATAATCTTCCTCTCACACTAAAAGCTCACTGTTCAGAGGGGCTGTTCATGTCCTTACTCAATGGGGAACTAGGAAGAAGAGCTCAATGTATGGTTTCTATGGAAACAAATAATTTATATAGCCCCAGTGGACCCATGTTTGTTCTAAACCCTAGAACCTAAAAGCTTGGCTGTATCAGGGCAGCCACCATTTTTTGTTTGATTTGAGGGGACACCACATTATCCATCTGTGCCAGAGCCTTAAATCTTAGCCTTAGCAACATAATTTCTCATGTTATTTTTCTTAAATGAAAGACATGCTTTGTGCTGTCCTGTGCAAAGGAGCAAGAGGAGCTCATCTGGGCTAAAGAAGTCTGTATACTTCTGTGAAGTCACCCTCCATCATCACGTGAAGGGGTTTATTTAGATGTTGTGCAACCACAAGCACAAAATGTAGCGGGGGTGGCTGGTGTCTCTCCCCAGACTGTGTAGAATTACCCTTTTACTCCGTCCTTCCCCCTACCTTCTCTTCAAAGTATTCCCCATTCCTGCAGATGGATCTGTCCATGGAAAAAATAACTCCCCCTCCCTTTTTTTCCCTTTATTCACATTCACAGCAGTATAGAGAGCTCAGTTAAAAGTGCCACCTTGCTCTGTCCACCCTGGCTCCTCACACCAGCAAGGTGATTTGAGATACCCTTGGTGAAAGCTAAAAACTTGTTACAGACAAACTTCTACCCGAGTCTGGAGGTCTCAGTGTGGCTAAACATCCAGAAGCCTGGATCCATGCCCTGGTAGTCAACAAAGTTATACCGCAGACGTACCATAGCGCACGTGCAATGTCTCTCATACAACGCCTTCTTCCAGTAAGTGCTTCTCATAATATCTGAATGTTGTGCTGCCCGTTCTGCTTGGAAGAAAAGTGATTGCATATCAAAATTAAATAGCAGACTAGGTTTGAGAAAGCTAACCAAAGGGCTTGGGTAGAAAAAGGGTGGTTTTACACTTGCTTTTTCCTAGCTTATATTTCATATCAGTTTTTACTTTAAGATGAATAGAAGACAGAACTTCCCATTTTGCCAGTATAGGTTTTCAAGAATCTCAGAATCACAGAATCACAGAATCATTAAGGTTGAAAGGACCTTCGAGATCATCAAGTCCAACCATTAACCCAACACCACCATGCCACCTAAACCAAGTCCCGAAGCACCACATCCACATGTTTTTTGAACACTTCCAGAGATGGTGACTCCACCACCTCCCTGGGCATCCTTTTCCAATGCCTGACCACTCTCTCGGTGAAGAAATTTTTCCTAATATCCACCTGATCATAGAAGGAGGTCAGGCTGGTCAAGCAGGACCTGCCTTTCATGAACACATACTGGCTGGGCCTGATCCCTTGGCTGTCCTTCACATGCCCTGTGATGGCCCTCTAGATGTACCAATCCATAATCTTCCCCAATACCAAGGTCAGGCTGACAGGCCTGTGGTTCCCGGCATCCTCCTTCCAGCCTTTCTTGTAGATGGGTGTCACATTGGCAAGCCTCCAGTTGTCTGGGACCTCCCCTGTTAACCAGGACTGCTGATAAATGATGGAGAGTGGCTTGGCAAGCTCCTCTGCCAGCTCTTTCAGTAATGACAGACTGACTCTTTTAAGTGCTGGGAAACGAAGCTGTTTCACTTAAACGTTGTGATTTTTAGCAAAACCTAAATATCCATGGTACTTTGAACTTCAAATGTAATATTTACATCATAAAAAAGCAGAAGAACAGGTGACCCTGGCCCAGCCACAGCTCTGACAAGCCCAGGGTCCTGTCTGACAGTGGCTGCTAGTGGGTGCCTGAGAAAGGCTATGAGAAGAGAGCAAACATCTGATGAGCCAAAAGAGCTCAAGTCAGCTGTTCAAAAGGACCAATGATTAGTTTTAAATATTTGTTTTTCTAAAGGGTAGTAAAGAAGGGGATGATATCAAACATGCTATTGTAACACAACAGAGGGTGCAGGTTCATCGTCCTGGGAGAAATAGCGTTACTTGGAAAAATAGCATATCTACACCTGGCACAACTAGCAGATGCTTTAAAATTAAGCTTAGACTTAGGTTCAACTAGAGTTATTATGTCTTTATAGATTGCTTGCCAAATAAATATAAGGTTATGTATATGTTTCAAGCCAATCTTGTCTTAAGTGCCAGGTCTTTACCAGGACCATTTTAGGATTAAAGAAAGCATCCCTCTATTCCTCTAAACAGGTATCCCCCTGTCATACTACAGAGTCTGACTCAACAGGACCTCTTCCGGGCTTGAAATGACAGGTGCCGCAAAGTGACAGAGAGGATCAGCATGGGTTGACTCAGATTTCATGCAATTTTTTCCGTCTAATGCTCCGTGTTCAATGGTTATGGTCCGTAATGCTCTCGTGTTCAATGGTTATGGATGTGCAGCATGTTACAGTTGATTAGAGAAAATAGTCCCATCTACAGCAAGCTTTCTTTCCATAGCATCTCCAAAAGTACTGCTTGGTACCAGCACAAGGCTCCAGTGCTTCAGGCTGGTCCTCATGAGGACATCACAGTGTCCAAACCTCCCCGTCATCTCCCTCATGTTATTTTAGTGGGAGTAACAGGAAAGCAGAAAGGAGCCCTCTTTGGTCTGTACAAATGGCCCCCATTCCCCATAATGTGCATCTCTACGCATTCAGGGTCTCCTGGCATTTGTACAGGAGGAATGGATTTTGGTAACTTACCAACATTTGCTGCAGAGAATTGCACTTTCAATTTGCAACGGCAGAAAAAAGAATGAAACGTGGCTTTGTATTTCTAATTTCTGTGATTTAATGTAAATGTTGTATAACTTCAAATTATAAAACTAACTGTGGAAAACCTGAAATTATATTCCTGTTAAGCAAAATGCTCCAAATTACATTTCCCACCTAGAAGCTTTAATGAAGGAAAAATGAAATCACTGTTCACAGGCAACCACCTTGAAATCTCACATTAATATAAACTTACACATAGTGGCTGAGGATATTAAAACACTCACTGGGAGACAGAAAAAGAAAGCCTTACAGTTTGGGAAAGAGAAGAACAGTAAGGACTGACCCATTCACGTCATTCCTCTTTTCTAGTTTATTCTAGCAATTCCTACAATTTAAAAAGATGTGAAAAGTCCTTATTCAAAGGTGGGATAAAAGCCAAAACCTTTTCTGAAGCTGACTTTCCTCAGATGGGCAAGTTGGAAGTTTTGAAATGTTCAGTCTTTAAAGATGGATGTTTCCACTTCTTTTTGTATCATGGACTTAAATTATACCTCCCCACAGATTTGATACAATTCTTCAGTAAGGACTGCTTATAAAATTCTGAAAAAATCCTTGGGCAAAGTCTTTAAAGTAAAAACTGTCCCCAGATAATTGCTATAATACTCTTCAGAAACACACAATTATTTTTCAGAAAATTAAAATTCAACTCATGGTTTTATATAAAATATCACCATTTGTTCCAACCTGAATTTCCACACTGCATAACAAAACGTGGTCCTGGGATAGGCTGATAAATATATGTCAGCTTAGACAAAAATTTAGTATGGCAAAAAATAAACACTAGAAATATGCTTAATTTGCTTAATCATCTATATTAGATTTAGAACGTGTATTTTACCTATGTAAGGACTTTTTAGATTTTTCTGACCCTACTGTGATCTGACAGCCTTTAATAATATAATACTTTAAGAAAAGGATATTCTCAGTTCCTTTTAGGTAGCAGTGAAGTCCGAGTGGATGGCTGACCCTATAAACTTCGGGTTGCTTTTCACACAGCATAAGAAGTGGAAAGTTGTGAGGCTTTTCCTGGTCCTGAAAGTGCTGTTTCCTCTCCAGATGCTTCCCAAATGATCTGTGAACATAAACCAACTGGGACTCACAGCAGTACTGCTGAAGAGCAGATCTTTTTCTTATGACTTGGCAAGGCTGGTTTAAACACCAGATGGACCAAAAATAATAATAATTGGAAGAAAAGCAGTACCTTCTTCCACTGGCCCTCCACAATCTTTTTTCTGTCTCTCACACACCTACACTTTTCCAGTCACACGCTGAATGCTGCTCTCAGCAGGGCTCTGGAGCACCAAGTGCTTCCCATGAAATGTACCCAGCAATTTGTTCTGTTGTGATCCTTCCTTCACCAGCTGTAGTTAACAGAGGGTGGTTTTATTTAGCTAGGCTACACGGAGCCGCTAACCTCTCCCGTGAGCCTCTAAGTGTTACTGGTACCACACATGGGATGGGCTGTAAACCAGTGGGTTTACGATACTGGGAATGTGGAGTGGCTCTGCCGTGACCAGGCTCACTGTCCCTACATCCACTTTCTAGCTCCTCCGGCAAAGTCGCGCTTGCTTGAGCCTGAAGGGGCAAAGCTACTCTAATTGTGTCTGTCTTAAACAGCAAAACCTCTTCCAATCTGTCTATTTTTATAAATGTCACATTTTCTGTATGGCTGACTTTTTCCTTTCCTGAGTTTTCTATCTGACTTGGCATGGGGAGAAACGAAGTCCAGGATTTGGAGGACGGCGATGCGGTAGCTCTGGGGTGACATATGCTGTGGAAATGCAGCGCAGCCGCTCTTTTCAGGCTACGATTACAGGGCTGTACCGCGGGTACGTCTGGCAGAACAATACGAGTGGATGGCACAATCAAAGGCTGAGAGAAACTGGTGCAAACTGGCACATTCAATTGTTAAGCATCCTTTACAAAAGCTCGCATATCAGCTTATTGCAGGACCAGCCTGCTGACTAACAGAAATTTATCAAAACAGTTATTAAACGTCCAAAACCAAAACAAGCCACATGAATATTTTTTTCTTAATGGAAAATCGCTCTCCAAGCATCTACAGGCTCAAGCGTCACTTGAATGTTTCCTACAAGGATTTAAACTGGTGGAGCTGCTCAAAGCCTGTGGGTCACTGTATAGAGAGCTCATTGCAGCTGCATCTCCTGAGAGTCCTCCAGCATGCCCATGACCAAAAGAGAGCATCCTCGCACAGCGCCAGTGTAAAGAGAGCACATCCAGTTTCAAAAAGCATCTGCAGGGAGCAGAGCTAGGCTGCAGACACCCAGAAGTCCCGACCGCACAGGCTCTGTGGGGCAGTAGGTCAGCATGTGGGTACATGGCTGGTGTTCATTTTGTGGACTAACCACATTGGTACCCGGCTGGCCTGTGTCCCAGCTGCCCCTCCAAGGCTGTAGAGGAGGCGGTTACAGCAAAACAGCAGCGTTGCTGCCCTTTCGATCCACTGAAGGCCATTGCCCCTGCAGTTAGAGAGCAGAAGTAGAGCACTTTTTTATTGTTTGAGCCCAGAGATAATTAACATACAGGTTAGCCAGTTCAATAATTTTAAGTGCTTTGTGTTTTTTTAATTTAATGCAAATGACCCTTAAGTTCCTCTTTGTCCCCACTACAGTAACAATCAGCTCCCAGCACTACATGAAATATGCCTCTTCCCAAGCTGTGCTAAAACAATTAAAAAATCATCACTGCTTAGGTAATGATTTTGGACAATACCATTCTCGCATTTCCCCTGAGGATCAAGATAAACACATTTCTAGTGATTCCCCTAAGAAACTTCAAGTAGTGAAACTATTCTTTAATGAGCATGTCTGCTTATCAAATAGCCCTGTGGCTTTTGTGCAGGAAATTAAGACACACAGAAACTCTGTTTTTAATAGGGTCTGTGCACGCGAAGTTGCAATGCTGGGGTCCTGGACCATCCTTTCTATGTTTTCAGGCTCCACCACCACACACTGAAAGGTGATCCCTGTTTCCACCTTCCCACTGTCTCATTTTCAAAGATACCATCTTAATTTTGTTTTCCAAACCAGAGGGTACCATGAGAAAAACAGTTTGTTTAACATTCATTGTGGCCCACGGTGTGACAGATTGGAGAGGAACAGATATATCCAAAGGCTTTTTTTCTGTAAAGTCGATCTTGTAAGTTTACCAAATTCTGAGTTTTTTTTTCCCTAAGGCACCGACAGGAGTTAAATGTTGGTTTCCAACGCCCCTGGATGCTCGCCCAAAGCCCTGGGCTGTTTGTACACCAGCAGTTCTGCAAATCAAGTATTTTACTTCCTTTGCCTTGATGTCAAGTGCCCGAAAACAAAACAGCTTCTTTCTGGGAAGAACAGCATGTTTTGCTGGACACAGAGCCACACATTTTTTTTCACTCCCATTTCAGTGAAACCCTCTCACTTGCATCCAAGTTTCAGAGTTGGGTTTGATCCAAGTGGAATTTCCTGTTGGTTTTGTTCCATCTTTTAGCAAGGTAATCCCCTTCATAGCCACCCCCTCCCTTGGTATCTGGGTACCTTGTCTCTCCTATCCCTTTTTCTTTCCTTGGAGCTGCTCAGCACTGCAACCAGCCACAAAGCTGCCAGAACAAGGCTGCTCTTAGAGGCCAAAGGAGATAGAGGCAAATGCTTTTTTCTTATATTAAAAAGCTGTCAAGTAAAAAAAGGGCTTTTCTAAATTAGCTGCTTTTCTAAACGGTCGCTCCAAAGTAAAGGGAAGACCTCTGTGCCCGAGTTTTCTTTGCGTGCACTGCAGCTAGGAAAGGCGAGGGCAGCCCCGGCCACCTTCACAGCCAGAGCAGCCGGCTGCGAGCCAGCGTGCCGTGGCCGGAGGCAGGCCAGATGCCCAGGCAGTCCCGCCGCGTGCGAGCCAGCGTGCCGTGGCCGGAGGCAGCCCAGATGCCCAGGCAGTCCCAGGGCTACCACCCAGCGGGTGCTGGGGCTGCCTCCACTGCGGGAACACGGGAGGCTCAGCTCTCCCACAGCCTGCAAAAAAACAGACGGGTGTCCAAGAGACCTCCGAGACCAGCCCTCTTACCCACGATGTTACAGGAGCGACAAATCCTTCCTGCTGGATAAGTTGCCAGCGCTCTCCTTTAGGCTATGCTAGACATAAAAAAGCGCGGGAATCACCTCTTGGTTTTGCATAAGGCTGAAACCAGGCAGACGTCAAAATGGCAACACACATTTGTATAAAGAGGTTTAAGATCACCTCAGAAACGCAGGTTTCCAAATTACAAGGTTTTCCTTTTTCTTGTTTTAAAAAAAGGACATGCACAAATGATTCAATGGCTTGTCAAAGGAAGACATGGAAGGTAAAACATAATTACCATTAGGAGGCCGCTATCGGTATGTCACCATTCCTGTTATACCCCAAAAACCAATCTGTCAGTCATCTCAACTCCGCCTGCATCAATCAGCCCTGAAGTCTGGCAGATAGAGATTGAGCCGTACAGGCAGGTACAGCATTCAGGCTGTAATGCCTGTTGCTCAAAAGTCTTGACAATTTCCTTTAAAATACTTAAAAAAAACACCTCACTTTTAAATGTGGTAAATTTCAACCATTCTGGCTAAAATTTTGAAGACAGCTCGCCTTCAGGAAAGTAGGGAAGGTTTCAGCTGAAACTTCTCATCCGTTCCCCTGAATGATGCTAGGGGGAAATATTTTGGCTGGTCCGTTACACTAAAAGTGTTATTAGTATTTCTTGCTTTAGAGCAATGAAATGGTGAGAGAGAAACAGAAACTACCTCTTCTGTAAGTGGTTTGTGCTGTCATTTTTCAATGAAAACGGATAGATAATTGATTTTGCCATGATAAGTATTTTTGGTTGCTCACTCTTTCTGGGTATCATCACTTATACACATTTATATTAAAAAGGGGCGTGTCAGAGAAAACGAGGACCTCACGGGGGCCCTCAGAGGTAAGGCAGTAAAAGCATGTCCTTGCACATGGTACATCAGCAGGCCTGATGGGTGTCTTTTGTGATGTTCCCTGATTGCACAATCCCATTTTATAATAAAATACAATGTCATGCGGTTTATTAACAACTCTGAGCAGAAGAGTGCATCTTGTAATTACATTTCAGCCTCTGTGCATACATTACTTTCCTTTCCTGACAGCCCAGAGCTGTTCTCATTTTTTAATGCAAATGCTTTATGCTGCTGGCCAGTGACACATTCTCTTATCCTGTTTTTCTAAGAAAAGGCAGTATGAAATGGTCTATCTGTCTGGGAGTGCCCACATAATTACTTTTAATCCAAAGAACAATTTCAACCACATCTCATGGAGGAGGAGATGTCTCAAAGCCTGCAAAAACACACGGATGGGTGGCAGGCAGAGGGGCAGCAGACCGCATCCAGCGAAGGGTGGAGGGGAGCCGTCCTACACGCATAGCCCACTGCCCCAGCGACACTTGCACAACTCTGCCAAGACATGCAGGGGAAAACACAGGAGGCAACAGATCCGAGGCTGTAGGAGAGCAGGCTTCCTTGGGTCTGCTACCAACAGAACAATTTAAATTGCCGCGGGGTAATCACCATGCTGCTGTAAAAGATACTAATCGAAAGGGCATACAAAGCTTTCTGAAGCCTTTGATTATTACAGCTGTTTAAATCTGAGTCACTCCTGTTTTCCATAAGTTATGTATTTTGATATGTATGGTCTCATCCCTAGGCTTCAGTGAAAGCTGGCTACTCTTTAGCTAGCAGCCTCTAACAGACTATATATATATTTCTTTTTTACTTTCTCTCCAGAGGTAGATGTCATCTCAGGGAAAGTATATAGGGACCTTAGAGGATTGAAAACTGTCCAGCAGAAATACAGCATCTGCAAAACTTGCTAGCTGAAAGAGGACAAAAACCCCATAATAAGTTGATTTCCAAGTCCTTGCTTTCTCTTCCCCCTCAGAAGCTGGTAGTGAAAAAATCCTTTATAGGAGAGGAAAGAGCTTGAGAAAATTAACAAGAAGTGAGAGGCAGCATAAGAGTTAGTGAAAATATTTCTTTTTTTCTCAAGAACGGATAAAAAGCAAGACAGAAAAGATGAAGCTGAGAGATCTAGAGTGAAAAACTCCTGCTTACAGCCACGCACCAAAGACAGGACTGCTCGGTGTTATCCCAGTGTGCACCCCCCTGCCCCTGCTCCCACCCCATTTGGCTCCAGGGCTGGACGTGTACAGCAAAACATTAAGTCAGGACCCACGTTGTGCCCGCCGGTAGGAGCCAGGGGCACAAGACCGGAGGGTTACCAGCTCTGCGAATATTGGCAACCCTGTCCGGGCTGTTTGGCGCAGTCCCACAGCACTCCCAGGCACCACCGTCCCCTCCTGCATGTCTCGGAAGCACATCCTCACAGCCGGATAACTAATCTAAGCGTTAAAAAACCAGCTTAGAATGGCACAATGCTCTGTGTGCGTGTTTCTCAGCTTCATCTAGCAGTCAGCTGTGTCAAAGCACGGAGGGAGCGGCTAACTGGCACCTCCGAAACCCCAGTGCACTGTGTCCTGGAACTCACCTTTACTTCCAAGACTGGTGACAAAGGATGTTTCCTGCTTGCTCTGCGTGGGCAATTCATACCATCGGTCTGGATTAGGTACAAATCGACATCCCGGAGTAGATAAAATGCAAGCACGTTTCCATTGTTGTTATACTTTATTGTCCCTGCAGCTCCTAAAAGAAAAAACTGTAATAAAATTAACTTCTGGCAGTGTGCTCAAGATGTCCCCTCCCTCGCTGCACTGGTATTTTGCTGTCACAGAACTTCCTGAGCCAAAGAAACATCCAAATTATTGAATAAATAACTCAAAAAGATTGTTTCAGGGTCGGAATATGGTCTGTGTGGCCGACCATTCCATATCAGGTGCAGATTATTAATTTATGCCATCCCAAGGTGCAGCATTACTTTTGAGAGAGGTGATTAATTTTGAAATTCTTATTTGGATTAAATTGATACAAGGAATCTCTCTTTCTCAAGTACTGGAACATTATCTTTTGGTATTTCTGGACAGTACCAAGTAAATTTTCTTTTGCTAGACATTGACAAGAATAAAAAAGTTGAAAATATTGAATTGATAAAATTTCTCTATGTTTTTTGTTGTTTGGGTGGGGGTTTTTTTGCAATATCGTCCCTTCTGTTTCTACTGGGAATCTGCCCCTTTGAAAAGTTAAGATACCACATCTGCATCTCTGTTGAAAAGATGTATTCTTCTTTTTTTCTTTTCCTTCTGTACCTGAAGTGGAAATAGCTGTAGGAAAATGTGAAGAAAAGTCAGGAGCAATCACAGAAAATCAGCATGTATTTCATCCCATGTATGTAAGAAGACTGGCATGGTAGATGAGATGCAATTGCACTGCAGCTTTGCTAGCTGAGCTGGTGAAGGAACCTGTTGCCTATAGGTCAGGCAGTACAGCAAGCGTTGGCTTTTTTTGATGTTTTTTGAGGTTTTGATGTTTTTCCACACCGCTGGTCCATTGGGTCTTGCACACTGAGCACAAGACTCAGGTTTTCTCCCAGACCCTGCTATGACTCCAGCTGGCAGCCAGTCACAAGCAGTGTTC
>NW_010531374.1:33732-62029 GCF_000687285.1 Phaethon lepturus | reverse complement strand
AAGCTTCCAGCACCTTCTCACAGAAGCCACCATTGTAGTCCCCAGACTACCAAAACCTGGCCATTCAAACCCAGTACAGCTTTCCTTTTTAATTTTCTTAAATATCTGTTTTTTAATATGGTATTATTAAAAGCCATATAATGTTATTTGCATTGCTAGCATTATCTCTGCTTTACTTTCTCTTTAAGCCAGGCTGATTTGCTAATCAGGCAAGCCTTCTTTTTCATTAGGGCATTCACATCTTTCTACTTAAATTCATTCTCATAACCAATTTAGTGCATAACAATCTTTGTGAAACCAGCCCTTTCAAGCTGCCAAGTTTAGTGGTCAAGACATTTGCTGTAAGAACCGTAATCAATGCACAAGCACTTTTCCTGGAGCAGCCATTCCAATTGGAGCAACCTTTTCTATAATCAGCTTTATTTTCTGTGTCAAGATGAAGCCTAATATAGATTTTTTTTCCACATTTTCCATGAGTTAGGAAAGTGAGATATGTGTGTTTAGAAATCTTAGGCATCACTTAGTACTGGCAGCATAAAAAATTAAGTGCACGTCACTCAAATCCAAGGAACTATCAGAACACTTTATTCCCACTGTATGAATTGTAATACTTTTTTAAGGAGCTGCTATGTAGCAGATATCAGCTATTGTCCTCTTATATATGCTTAATATAATAGAATATGAATTTCTAATTGAAAACTCTTTACTTCCGAGCCATCACAGCTACAAGCATAAGTAGTGCTTTTTTTTGACACAAAGGGTGTAATTTATGTGACCAAAAATAATACCAACCCTGTAGATGTTTGCCTCTGCTCTGGTTATTGCCATCTTCCCTCCTTCGTAGCTAGCAAACAGGCACCTTCAGGCCACACTCTTTCATCCTAAATCCGAGCTGGGTGAGAGGAATTGTGCTTTAAAGGCAACTGCGACTCTGCCCTTGGCCACTGAAGGAGCTGAATTCAGCAGAGAGGAATTTCACCTAGAGCATCATTCCCTGTTTGGAGAGCTCTGTCCATCCCACAAAATAATGGCACGTTTTTGTTTATAATGCAGGTGTCTACCATGGAGAATACACTGGTATAACTGAGCCATACCAGGAGGAATTTTTGCTGCTTCAACTTTACCAAGACAGCTGAAGCACTAATTTCTGAGCATGCACTGAAGGTTTGGCAAGCTGTACTTTGGCACATGATGAAGTTCAGGCTTCTCCCAACACTGTAACTAACGACATCAGCATGGCCTGGTCTTCACAGGAGTTTTAGTTACTAGACTTTTAGGCTATGTCTTCACTTTTAAATAAGATGAGCTTTTGCTTCAGAAGATGTTAATGAACAAGGACAGACTACCCATCATACAGGTGTATGCAATACACCTCAGCCCCTACCCTTCCTTCTGGGAAAAGGACTGTTTTTAACCAGAATTAATTAACTAACTCTGTCTCAAATTTCTGTGAAGAGAAGTCAGTTTGCAGTTTTAATTGGCTCATCAGGTTGAGACGGAGAGTTAGCCTCTTCTAATTATCTTCCATGGTAAAGGTAATTGTTTCATTAGCAGAGGGTCCCTGTGTGAAGCTGGTTTGCAGAGCAGAGGGCTGGGTGGGATGTGTCTGTTTTCTCCACTAGAAAAAGTGACAAGAAAGTGTCACTGTCATCAGGAAAAACAAGACTGTGGATATAAGGTGTCAGTAATCTGTATTACTGATATAGAATCCTTTCAGATTAACAGACAGGGGATCACTAATTTCCATGGGCTTTATAGTCAACAGCTGATGAGCATTGTAGGGTTTGAAAGGCCCCCAAAATCTGTCTTGACTTCCTATTATTAAGAGCTTTTGAGTGAGTTTCTCTTCTCTGTATCTGAGTACATCTACTAAATCTACCCAGAAAGAGAGTACATTTTACATAACGCTCCATTTGGTGTGGCTAAAAACTGTGCTTGTTTTCATATCCATTACTTTCCTGCTGCTGAATTGGCTTCCTGAAGGTACAAGGCTGTGATTTTACTTCCTGAGTCTCTCCATCCTTTCCTTTGCTCAAAGGGCGTTTTCTTTTCCTAATCCTTTTTTGTGTGGTGCTTTTCAATGCATTGCATGGTTATCTGTAGTGCTCATGCTTCAAAGCACACAAGTCTGGTGCAAAAGCCCTGCTGTTAATTGTTAAAAACAAAGTTATGGTTAGTCTTAATATTTCAGATTCCCGTGTTAGCTGTTACCAGACAATAAAATCTCTCTTGTTCCTTTCACCTCCTCTGAGAAGGCAGGCTTTCATGTAACACCCAGAGCGGTAAATGGGTTAGACTTGCCTTCCAAAATCTGCAGCCCTGTAGGTGGATTCTTTCTACAGACTGATCTTTGTGGAGCAGCACTATGAGATGGTACAGTCTGTTCCTTACAGACTATTTGAGATAATAAATAATTCAAGAAGAGCTCAGGGCCTACAGCTACAGCAACTTTCTGTATCCCATTGAAGTCAGTGGGGTTGCTGACTGGAGGAAAGTGTGCTTCCATTGGCAGACCACGGTGGCTTTGAATTGATGGAGGGTTGTCTCCTCTGGACTAAATATCTCTGTATCCCCTGCCATGCTCCTAGTCTCCATTTCCAGCTGGCTTCTCCTGACCTGGACCCTTGTACTATGTTCCTCATGCCCTACGCTGTAATTGCTGCCTTATTTCTTTTTCCTTCTCTCCATCTCCCTCTTGCCCCATAATTTGAATTTTCCTGTTGGAGCTCTTGCTGCAATGGTCGGTCAGGTACCTGCCTCTCCTTGCCTTATGCAAGGAGCCTGACCCATAATGGAGCTGCGAGAGCCACATTGTGTGACAGCAATGCAGAGGTGGGGTCGAGGGTGGACAGGATGGGACTGAAGCAAATGACACATCCAAGCTGTGAGCATGTAATTATAAAATAGGAGCCAGGAGGTAAATGGTGCACTCAGCAGCTCTGTACGCGCTGAAGCAAAGCGTGGTACTGCGCAGTGCAGGAAGAGCCAAAGAGGGCAAAGCCTTCATCTCTCTTCTTGCTTGTGTCTACTAAGTTGTACTGGTGGGGAATGACAGAGCTTGATTTACAGAAATTAGTAATCAGGATGTTCCTGAGAACAGACTTGCATGGCCGATTCAGCCATTTTGTTGATAAAGAAAAGTTGTTTTTTACCTGCTTTCATGGTCAGTTTGGCAGCAGCTGCTAGTATTGTCTCAAGACACCTGTGAAGATTGAATCGCAAATTTGCTGCAGATGAGTAATAACTTACTAATGTCTAGCTCTTATATAATTTATTTTCTTCTTAGGTTGAAAGTGCTTTACGGAAATGGTCACTTAAACCCAGTTACAGACAAGAGGTCCAAGGCACAGGGGAGTAAAGTGACTTTTGTTGAGTGTCCCCAAGCTGTCCCAGAGGAAACCCACAGCTCTAGGCTCTCAGCCCAGCATCCTCCTTGCATCGCTTTCCCTTGCAGCCTGTCTTTATTTATCTGGCGATCTTAGCAGACCTTTTTACGTTTTCTTGTACGTTACCATAAATACTGGGCTTTTTCTTACCTTTTCTTTACTGTTGCCTGTGCTGCTTTGGAGTCCAATTAAAACAGAGTTGAAAGCGACTTCTTGTGGCTTTCTAGATCGTCGTCATCACGTCCCTGCCTTCCCAAACAGGGAACTGAAGGAAATGGTTTTAGATGTCCTATTCTTAGCAGCTATTGAAAAATGTCAGGAACACCACTGAGCTGTCTAGGATAACAGACTTCTTACACCAACCCACACACAGAGAAATTTTTGGTACTGTGATTTCTGTAAGAGTATAGCTGTTTAAGCAAATATCTCATCTGGTACGAAACTAACCTGGCCTGTGCAAAATGGCATTTAACAAAGGTAATAGCTGCAGCTATAATGGTGGTAACATTGCAGCTGAAAGCCTTCCTTTTCCTAGAATTAAGGTTGATGCAGCTGGACAGATAAATTAATAACCTTTCCTCACATAAACAAGGAACCTATTCTTAATGCAGGTGCATTTGTATTTTACCAGTACTTAGATTTAATAAATTTGACAGTAGTTCATAAAAATAATATTAAAGCTCATGACATTGCCACTGACATAGGCAAGGCATAGTAAGAAAAGCAATTATTTATTTCCTTAATGAATTAATTTTTGGGCCAGAGTTCTCCTGTTGTAACTAGTGCATCACAGTTTAAGATAGGAAGTGAAAATAAGGAGATTGTAGGTATATGTAGCGAGGATCTGAGCTGGATAATGACACTGATTTGAGCTGCAAATCAGCCAAATATTGCCTTGCCTTACCTTCTTTGCTATGCTGTGCTGTGCTAATTTCAACAACAGCACAGCACCTTCTAGGAGTGAGTTCATTTACATGACTGATACGTAATATGCTTTTTCGGTTCCTTTCAGCTGAAGGAAATTTTCCAGGTGGCGATTTAATTTTGAACATCTAAAGAATATATATCAATGTGCATGGATGTGGTGCTTTTTGGAGGAGACATGGTCAAAGAAATGTGCTCTGCTGTGGCAGTAGCAGGCAGAGAGGCTGGGGACTGTCTTCAGTTTTGATGCAAGTGCACCTCAAGGTTTAGTGCTATCTCCTGAGGAGGCTTGGGTTTTTTGTTTTTTTTTTTCTCTCCCTGTACAGAGAAGGTTTAATTCTCACCTTAGTAAGTTTTATTGTGCTGCAGACATGAAGTGTCAGCCAGAAACTTTGTCTAGAAGTAGGTGCAGGCTGCAGCGTGCCTTAGAGACCTGGCTGGGTCCTTGATTTCAGCTTTATTCCTCGGGGGGAAACTAGGAGAGGCAGTGTGGGAGAGTGAGGGTAGTTTGATTTGATTCTTAGAGCTAGTGTGGCTGAGGGTATCTCAGACCTGAAGCTTGTGTGCTAACTGGAGTCTTCCAAGTCTTGAAAGAGTCACAGCCAATGTATTGTTTATTTAACACACCTCATTAATGATATAATCCAACAAGGAACTGACAAAGCTGCAGAAGCCAATGGCCAGACCATAGCTTGCAGGGAATGGAATCTTCTAACTAGCCACAGAAAATTAAGTGATTTGGGGCCTCTGATGCTTTCTTGTTTTCAGGAAGTCAAGTTTTAATTTCTTGCAGCACAATATGATCATACTGAGTTTCTGGAATATTGAGAGTGGAATATATTTTAACTTTAGCAAGGAATTTCCTATTGATATCACATGGTTTTCACCATAGAACCTGGAAAATCATGAACAGGATGGAACAAAAAAATGAACAATCGTCCTTATATTTCATTGTGAAAATACTTTACGTGTATCAAATAACTTTGCTACTTGGGTGGAGGTAAACAACTACTTAAAAGAAGTGTTAGCAGAAACCACAAATCCAGAACTGCAGCCGTGCCATTCTTCTTGGTACAAGTGCTACATTTGCAGTGCATGGTAGGACTGGAGAATTTGGCACAGACTTTGCGTATCTGGAAGAGCATATGTGGAAACATGCTGCAGAGAGCAAAGTATCAAGCAGCACACTTCAGCTCACTTTAAAGACTTTGCATTTGCGATTACTGCAGCGAGTTCAAACCTTGGAACTGAAAATACAGCTCATGCAGTGCTCAGAATCATTTCCTCTGAAAGATGAAAAGCAACATTCAGGTTTGGGAAATTTTTTGAATTAGCTTAAATAGTTTTGAAAGCTGAAATTATGGAACTCCAAAAGGCTCTGCAGCAGTTAGATCAGATTCAGTCTTCTTGACAAAACTCAGCATTTATTTTTCACTGAGAGGGACAGATAGTAGAAATGGAAATGATTTGCTATGATGAATTAATCTATCAGATTGTCTTCTTGTCTGCAGCAGAGTTTTCTAAGTGCTTTTGTCCAACCATATATTCAGTGTTTCGAGAGAAAGGTCTCCCATAAGTTTCTCTGACATGCTATTCCAGTGTAATGAGCTTTCCAATTAGTCAATACTTGCTCATACTCAGGCTCCATTTTTCTTTCCAAATCCATATGGTGATAATCCTAGCTTTATGAGCGACAGCCAAGCTTACTTCAGGGCTATTAATAGAGCTGGTCAAAATGCAGAATTCCTGCCTATGGGGCTTTTTCTCACTATGGTATTTGTCTGTGTTCTAAGCTTGTAACTGCAGGAATTCAGAACATACCTTATAATACATAACATAAAATATTAAATTAATTTTGTATTGTTTTGAAACATCTTATTTTTTGTCTGTAAATCACATGGTTTCCCCTTCATGTTTTAATGAAACAGTGCCATACTCTGAATGAGAAAATAGGATAAGCACTGTGTAATATCAAGAGGTACAACTGTTTTCAGTATTGATGTCTTGGAACATTTTCCTCTATATTGAAAACAGTTGATCAAAGCACAGGATATGGTACTAAAGGAATGAGATTTCATTAACAAATTTCGTTTCTTCAAAACACTTTTTTCTAGGAGTAGCCAGTCCCACAAGATTTTGACCAGGACTTGTTACAACCAGAATTAGGATTCTGATCTCTTCACTAAGCAAAGCAAGTTTAACGTGGCAGGCCAGAGAAACATTAGCCAGGTTTCTTCACCAGAAATTGAAAATTTGAAGACACTTCAGAAGCCCTGTTTCTGCACATATTTTTCTATCTGTAGCTCCAAATCTGTAGGCAATCACAGCAGAAAATTGAAGCTAGCTCTGATTCCTCTCTGATTTACATTGTTGTTAATCGGTAATAGCTTCACTGAAATCAATGCAGTTATAAACAGAAGTGATTGGTGAAGTGAGGCCTGGGTCCTTAAAGCTAGAAGCTAAGTTAACTTACAAGGGTGCAATAATATCCAGAGCAATGAATTAGCAAAGAAGGTAAGACCATGCTTGGAGTGACGAAGGACACACAGGGCTGGTATCTACCTCTGTGAAAGGCTGCTGGGGGTGATGGACATGTCAGAGTCAATTTCAGCTGAAATGAAAATTCTTTTACATTGAATTTCGATGATTTATATATTCCAGAGTGTGTATATAAATATATAATCTCTTCTTCTCAGGTGTCTTCTGTTATGTTGAAAGCACATAGTTCATCCCTTTTTGCTAAATTCCGGTAGGTTAAACAATCTGTTAACATTGTCTCTAGAGTGTCTGATTACAATAAAAACCTGTTTGGTCCAGATGGGTGACCAAAGGGAGAATCATTTCCAGTTCACCAGCTAACTTGTTAGTCAGTATTTTAAAATCCATGATGAAATATGGGATGGGCAGACTGAATACCACCTCTCTCACATCTTTGCATTCTACTGTCTGAGAGATGCCCACTGATGATCAGTGTAGCAGCTCAGGAGCTGTATAAACTGTCTACGAAGTGAGAGAAACAGCATCAGCACTCAAGTATTGATACAAGATCTTTAAAGATTTTAAAAAATGCAAACAAAATTAACGGTATCTGGAGACTTCCTCACTGGTATAATACTACTTCTGTAGTTACATTTGTACTAAAGGGAGAATGGAATATTCGCAGTCATTCCTGTGAAAAGAGAACCAGAACTGCCTCCCACTGCATTTTCACCACGCATGGCAGTTAAGACCAGGATTGACACCCATAGTCATTTGTACGGAAAACATCTACCTGTGAGGCCAGATTGATGTAGTATGTAATAAATTCCCTAAGTCCCCTTTTAATTAATGAGGAGTCCAACATTCATATGGAGGTAATTTTGTGTAACACGTTATTTGTATTCCATTAAATTAGACTGAGCCATTTTCATCTGAGAACAGGTTCCAAACATCTGCTTCTAGAAAGCATTATTATTGCTTGTTTGTACAGGACTAACCATGTGCCAGCTGCTTTACCAGAAGATAGGAGCCAGATCTTGGCTCCAAAAAGTTAGCAAACTAAATAGCCTGTTTGAGAAATAAGGGGGATTAAGGTAAATAAAAGACAGCAGTGCTGTTGAGGTGAAGAGTTTCCTTTGATCCCATCAGATCTCTGATTTCTGCAGTGGTAGTAAAAATCCTCATTTGTTGAATATATACTGCCCCTGCACAGGCTGCAGAATGCCAGGAGTATCCTCACCAAATTCAGCCACGTGAAGGAGAATCTGAGCACGTTTGGTCTCCTCTAATCACTGGAGAGAGACAGGCACTTCAAGGGGATGATTCATCCTATCCTGAAATAGTGGAGGAAGGATAAGTTCAGGTTCCTTCTGTCGTCAGTCTGGTGCTTCTCTCTCCAATAGCATAGCGGGATCCTAATGGCCAGCTTAGACTAGAGGCCTAACATTCCTATGGCTGAAGTTGGAGGACATGAGTCCTACCCTGAAACCTCACCCTGTGAGCAGTCCTCTTGTTCAATCCAGTCGTTGCCGTGTGTGCTTGAAACAACTCTACTGGTCCAAGTCGTTTGGACCTCTGGGCTGGAAGAGGTCCCATTGGGGATGATTGAGAGATCCCATGTCCCAGGACACACAACTTGTACTGCTGAGGCTGTTCACTGGGTCCATGCATGCTTCGCATGGTGCTGACACACTCAGCCCAGCAGGAGATGGAGGTCCTGGAGGGGGATTTGATTTGCATCCTGCTTCCAGCAGTACTGATCTCTGGGGCCTCCTATGTCTCTGTGGGCAGCTACCTCTGACACATGTAGCGTGTGAGCTTCTCCTCAAGCACGAACACGCAGTGGAAGTGTGCCTCTGGCACCCACTGGCACCTGCGTGGAGGAAGCACAGCTCTTGCTTCACCGCGACATATGGCAGAAAATATCACTCAGCGAGAACATTAGAATAAACACATCGGGGACAAAACAGATATGAAAGAAACATGTGGGAGTACAGCCATACTCTCGTGTGAAAGAGGATTTTGGATGTAACGCAGAACAGGCACCCAAGTCAAAAACATATGGGATGTGTATGGCAGAACGCAGGTAGCCACCCCTGCAGGAGCTGAGCCTGGAGCAAGGTGGACCTTACTGTTGTGTTGTGAACAGGCAATGCCATGTATGGCCCATCCATTTGGACTCAGGTGCTGATGATGGTGTGAGCTTTTGTTAAGTTGGCAAATGTCAACAAGTTGGGAGACCTGTTGATTCGCTGGAAGGGGAGGGGGTATAATTCAGAGGGACCTAGTCAGGCTTGAGGAATGGGCTGACAGAAATTCCATGAAATTCATCAAGAACTAGTGCCAAGTCCTGCCCCACGGATGGAAGAGCCCTGTGCAGCAACACAGGCTGGGATCAGCTGCCTGGGGAGCAGCTCTGTCTTAAAGGCCCTGAGGGTCCCAGTGGACACTGAGAAGGACATGGGCCAGCAGAAAGACTTGGCAGCAATGATGGCCAAAGGCAGCAATGATGGCGAAAGGCAGCCTGGGCTGTATGAACAGGGGCAGAGCCAGAGGTCAAGGTGAGTTATTATTGCCCTCCATTCAGTACTGATTAGACCACATCTGCCCATCCAATACAGGACATACACCTATAAACCAGATGGAGGTCAGGGAAGGTCCCTGAGATGGTGGGGCTGGACCACTGGCCCCGCAAGGAGAGGCTGGGGGAGCTGAGCTTATTCAGTCTGGAGCAAAGATGGCTTGGGGGGGATGGACCTTACAGAAATCCCCAGTGTCCATGGGGAGATCATGGAGGAGATGGTGCAGGGTGGAAGGATGTGAGACAACAGGCATAAGTTGCAAGAAGAGAGGCTCAGCCTGGAACAATTTTTCCCCATGAAGACACTCAGTCAGAGGCACAGATTGCCTGGAGAGGCTGTCCGGTCTCTGTCCTTGAACGATTTCAAGACTGGACTGGATAGTCAATAGGACCCTCTGGGAAACTGCCCTTGGGGAGAAGGGAGCAGAACTTTAAGGACACTTTTCACAGAGTGCAAGAGCTCTCAATCACCAGGTGTAAGAAATCAGGAAAGGAAGGCAAGAGACCAGCATGGCTGAGTGGAGACCTGCCGGTCAAACTAAAGGATGAGAAGGAAATGCACAGGCAGTGGAAGCAGGGACAGGTATCTTGCAAAGAGTAGAGGCATGCTGCCTGATTGTGTAGGGATGGGGTCAGGAAAGCCAAGGCATGGCTACAGCTGAACTTGGCAAGGGATGCAAAGAATAATAAAGGCTTCTAGAGGTATGTCAGCCAGAACAGGAAGGTCAAAGAAAGCATATCCCCCGTGATGAGCAAGACTGGCAGACTGGTAACAACAGACGAGGAGAAGGCTGAGGTACTCAGCGACTTCTTTGCCTCAGTCTTCACTGGCAGTCTCTCTTCCCACACCTCTCGAGTAGATGGACTGCAAGATGGGGACTGGAGGAGCAAAGTCCCTCCTACTGTAAGAGAAGATCTGATTCGAGACTACCTGAGGAACCTGAACATGCACAAGTCATTGGGACCTGACAAGATGCATCCCAGAGTCCTGAGGGAATTGGCTGATGTAGTTGCCACGCCACTCTCCATGATATTTGAAAAGTCCTGGCAGTCAGGTGAAGGCCCTGGTGACCGGAAAAAAGGAAACATTGCACCTATTTTTAAAAAGGGTCAAAAGGAGGACCCTGGGAACTACTGACTGGTCAGCCTCACCTCTGTGCCTGGGAAGATCATGGAGCAGATCCTCCTAGAAGGTATTCTAAGGCACATGGAGGGCAGGGAGGTGATTCGAGACAGCCAGCATGGCTTCCACCAAGGGCAAGTCCTGCCTGACCAACCTAGTGGCCTTCTAGGATGGAGTGCTTACAACAGTGGACAAGGGAAGAGCTACGGATGTCGTCTATCTGACTTCCCTAAGGCCTTTGACATGGTCCCCTGCAACATACTTCTCTTTATATTGGAGAGAGATGGATTTGATGGGTGGAATGTTGGGTGGATGAGGAGTTGGTTGGAAGGTCACATACAGAGGGTAGTGGTCAATGTCCAGATGGAGATCGGTGACAAGTGGTGTCCCTCAGGGGTCTGTCTTGGGACCAGTACTCTTTAATATCTTCATCAATAACAGAGACAGTGGGATCGAGTGCACCCTCAGCAAGTTTGCAGATGACATGAAGCTGAGTGGTGAGGTTGACACGCCTGAGGGACAGGATGCCATCCAGAAGGATCTGGACAAACTCAAAGAATGGGCTCATATGAACCTCATGAGGTTCAAGAATGCCAAGGGCAGGGTCCTGCACCTGGGTTGGGGCAACCCCCAGTATCAGTACAGGCTGGGAGGGATAAAGGGATTGAGAGCAGCCCTGCTGAGAAGGACTTGGGGGTACTGGTGGATGGAAAAAAAAAAAAGCTGGACATGAGCTGGCAATGTGTGCTCACAGCCCAGAAGGCCAACCGTCTCCTGGGCTGCATCCAAAGCAGAGTGGCCAGCAGGTCGAGGGAGGTGATTCTGCCCCGCTGCTCTGCTCTGGTGAGACCCCCCCTGCAGTCCTGCGCCCAGCTCTGGAGCCCTCAGCACAGGTAAGACATGGACCTGTTGGAGCGTGTTCAGAGCAGGGCCACAAAAATGATCAGAGGGATGGAACAGCTCTCCTCTGAGGACAGGCTGAGAGAGTTGGGGGTGTTCAGCCTGGAGAAGGCTCCACAGAGACCTTATTGCATCCTTCCAGTACTTAAAGGGCACCTATCAGAAAGATGGGGACAGACTTTTTTGCAGGGCCTATTGTGATAGGACAATGGGTAATGGTTTTAAACTAAAAGAGGGTAGATTTCAGCTAGACCTAAGGAAGAAATTTTTCACAGTGAGGGTGGTGACACACTGGCACAGGTTGCCCAGAGAGGTGGTAGACGCCCCATCCCTGGAACCATTCAAGGTCAGGTTGGATGAGGCCCTGAGTAATGTGATCTAGTTGAAGATGTCCCTGCTTGTTGCAGGGAGGTTGGACTAGATGACCTTTGAAGGTCCCTTCCAACCAAAACTATTCTGTGATTCTATGGATGAAGACCTGAGCAACCCAGTCTGACCTTCAGAGCCAACCTGCTGTAAACAGGGGGTTTGACCAGAGGCGTCCTGATGTCCCTCCCAGCCTGAGCTATTCTGTGACCCTGTGGTCATGCTCTGTCAGATTCACTGGCCTTGAGTAACTGCTGAACACAGAGCCATGGTCTGCCGTCATGAGACACCAGCACACTGCTCGCAGGCTGCCCAGGGTGGACGCGTATGTCTGACTGAGACTCAGAAGGCTTGTGTGGGGCATCAGAGGACTGACATCCATGTGCGCTGCAGGTATCTTCCTGTAAAGGACAATTTTCCAACTGGAAGGAGACTTTGGTTGGTCCAATTAAATGGTTGAATATTTGAAGCAAAACTGAGTAATATCAAATGCCATTGGGGGAAGTCTTTGTTCTGCTGACACATACGCAGAGAAAAACAATCCTTGAGTTCATCTCAAACTTTAAGTAAGTGACTAAGGCCACTCTCTTCAGTAAGAATAATCATGTGTTTGAGGTATTGTATGAACTTAAGCATTTTGCTCTTTGTTGCCTGAAGTCATGGTGCTTTTATAGCTACACCAGTTTTCTCCCTGTGGAACTGCACTGACCTGTTGAGGTTCATTCCTAGTTAACACCACAGCTGGTGAGAGGGAAAGGAAACGTTTCACACAAAAGTTTGCTAATCCTGTATTTCTAAACATGCTGAACACCACATTAGGGAAGCTCAAAGACATGACACAACCCAGATTAAGGGCATTCATGAAAATCTGCTGTTATTAGCCCATCAACACATTCCCTGCACTGACCATGTCCACCTGGAGCTCATCTTTTTCTGCAGATTGTCACAGGACATGCTGGCCAGGGCAATGGTCTCGTGTGCTTGATTAACTGCATCATACATTAACCCACCAGGGCACCTTTCTGCTGAGAGGACAATTTCCCTCATTTATCCTCAGCTTCTTTATCTAGGTCTGTAGAAAGCCTGAGGAAGGAGATTTGACCTTCAAGGTTTATTGCTGTGCAAGGACCCTACACACTTTTTTGTAAAATGTTGAAGGCCAGAAGAGCTCAAAGTTCTTTTTTAGGAACCTCTCAGTAATATTTTGCTGCATTTGATTCAACGCAAAAGACCATTTTTCTCACATCTTGGCTGACTTATACCTTGGCAGTTTTATTGGAGTCTGTTGCTAGAACACAGGGCAAACAGGTAACTGTGGGACGGGAGAAGTGGAGGACCAGCACATCATTTTTTGAAGTCTGTTTTTCTGCCAGGACCAGTGACGAGCCTGTCTGAAGTCAGTGTGATCATGCAGCTAATGGCAGAAGTAGCTGTACATTAGTGGCAGAAAGCATTTTTGAGTTGGAGCTCAAAACCAGGCTGCAGTTCAGCATAACATCCAGAGAGAGCTTACAGATCTGTCTGAGAAAGAGCTTTAATTCGTCGGTCCATTTAGCCCTACTTTCTAACACGAATTCTAGATATTGCTTTTTTCTCTAGATAATACCTTGCTCACATGAAGAGGGGTCAGCAGTTGTATGTTGCCATTGTGTCATGCAGCAGGACACATAAGCCAGGCCAGGAACTGCTAATGGAGGAGAGAAAAGTTGCACAGTTTACAGAGAAGAAATTTAGTTCTTTCTGAACTCTTTATCCTGAAACCTTAACATGTAATGGAAATCGATACTATTACTTTGGTACAAAAAGCTGCAAACCCAGTGTGTTATGAAGAGTAGCTATGACAACTGTTAGGGTGATGGTGAGTGAAGGCAATTCTCCCATCATGCTGGTTGAGACTGTCTAATTATTTTTTGTATACCCTGTCTCCATCAATTGTATTTTTTTTTCTACTAATATATTCTAATATCTTTGGCTTTTTGGTTTTTTTTGTTTTCTACAGAGCCCAGCTCAGCTCATAACTAGTGGTCCAAAGCCCTAGGATAAACTGGTGATTACTATTTTTGCTGCTGTAACTTGGAATATCATCTCATATCTGTACTCATGTTCTATGCAAATTTGCACAACAAGATCTACTGTTCCTGAGGTTTTTTTAAGGAACAGGGCTTCAGCATTCCCCCTGAAATGAAAATTTGCCAAAATTTATGTTCAGGGACTATTAAGATATCTTATTTCAATAATATAACTTTGATTCATTTTGGTTTGCCTTTACTATTGCCATTCAATATTAAACACAGTGCAGCTTATTTAACATTAAATGCTATGTACTGTGTAACCCATTATTAGCTCACTGTTTTATTACAGTAAACAATCAAACTGAAATGCATCAAAACAACTCATTTGGAAGAAGTCACAGTGGACATAGTGGATTATTTGCCTTTGTCTAACCAAAACCTGCAGCCATTTTTCTGTTGAAAGACTTCATGGAAATGCACGTGTTTCATTGAATTGTGCCACTTTCAGCTGCAGCTTTCAGCAGAAAATAATCTAAAAAACAATCAAAAATGTTTTCTGCAACTCTTTATGAAATATTAGAGGACCTGGCTGACGTACAGTAGCAACCTGGGTTAAAAAGAGAGGTGCTACCCACCATTGAGAAGGTCCAGCCTTGTGCAGAACTGAAATAAGAGAC
The DNA here is from genome assembly GCF_000687285.1 of Phaethon lepturus. Taxonomy (NCBI): domain Eukaryota; kingdom Metazoa; phylum Chordata; class Aves; order Phaethontiformes; family Phaethontidae; genus Phaethon; species Phaethon lepturus. Next base: position 47,582 of record NW_010531374.1, on the reverse strand, counting down.
CACATAACTGTCCTAACAGTGATGGGTTTGTCTGATCCCATGATGGGAGATGGTCTTCCGAGCTAGGCAGTGAAATGACAACAAAGCACTGTGCAGTGACTAACAATGTGTTCATAGTCCTGATCAGTAATTTCTGATTTAAAATCCATCTTCTTTGTCCTGCTCTGTCCCAGAGACAAACTCAAACCCACCCTGGACCGGCACAGAAATTAAGTGAGAAAAGATATTTTAAAATATTCCAGTCTAGACTTAAATAAAATGTAAGATATCAAGAGAAATAACGAGTGCTGGAGAAATCGAATTGGACTCCTGCTTGAAGGCAGAACTTGTTTGCCAGCTCAGGCTGGGGCTGAGATTTTCTCCCTGCAATACAGCTTTGCACAGAAGTCTGGGTGCATTACATGGCATGTTTTGCTCCTCCTGATGCCAGAAGCAGGTGTTTGAACCAGACGAATGCCTGGTCTTTTTTTGGTAGGGCAATTTCCATGTAAGCACATAATTTGAAAAACATTGCATTAGCTCTTTACAGCTTCCTAGTAAATAAAGTAATTTGCTCTTCATGATGTACTTCTGTATTTCATTGAAAGGTTTTTCTTCTCCAAAAGTATAAATGTACAAATACTAACAACTCTCTTAGAGAGTGGTCAAGCATTGGCACAGGCTGCCCAGGGAGGTGGTGGAGTCGCCATCACTGAAAGTGTTCAAAAAAAGTGTGGACGTGGTGCTTCAGGACATGGTTTAGTGGGCATGGTGGTGTTGGGTTCATGGTTGGACTTGATGATCTTAAAGGTCTTTTCCAACCTTAATGATTCTGTGATTCTGTGACTATCCTCGCTGTAATAGATCTATGATTAAGAGGTTGCTAAATTATTTTAATGCTTATTTATGCTTTTGGTCAGTCCCCTCTGGTCTGCATCTTCAGCCCGTCTTTTCTATGTTTGAGCTAACCCTAGATGACCTAATTTGCACACACAACTTCAGTTATTGTCTCTATTTTGATGACTCACAATAACCTTTCTATGGTCACATAAATTGAATTCTGTATCTTTCTAAATAACTGTTCATGGTGGAAGTTGTTTGGTGAAATTCTGAGTCAGACTGGGCTGTAAATTTTATTTCTAGCCTTAGAATCATTGAAGCACCTCATATGTTGTTGACCTTCCGTCCTCTGTTCAGGTTCTGTAGTTGTTGCTCTGCTGAATTATTCTGGATTTCCCCTGCCACTCACTCAAATGTAGACTTAACACTGAATTACTGTAGCGCGCTCTCAATCCTCTTCACTTCTTATACCCTGTAATGGGGCACCAGGTCAGCCAAAGCTTTGAAGTTAATTTGCATAGGCATTTTCCATAAGGTAAGCACTGCATAAAAAACAACTGACTTGACTTACTTACTAACTCAAATGATTGGCTAATCTCCCCATATGGAATTTTCCTTTAATTTTCTTCCATTTATGCATTTCTCTCTTTCTTTCAGTGTTTATCCCTTAACTCTGCAAGTTTACCATCAGAGGACCTGGGCAAGCTCAAGGAATGGGCCCATGTGAACCTCATGAGGCTCAACAAGGCCAAGGGCAGGGTCCTGCACCTGGGTTGGGGCAACCCCCAGTATCAGTACAGGCTGGGAGGGATAAAGGGATTGAGAGCAGCCCTGCCGAGAAGGACTTGGGGGTACTGGTGGATGGAAAAAAAAAAAAGCTGGACATGAGCTGGCAATGTGTGCTCACAGCCCAGAAGGCCAACCGTCTCCTGGGCTGCATCCAAAGCAGAGTGGCCAGCAGGTCGAGGGAGGTGATTCTGCCCCGCTGCTCTGCTCTGGTGAGACCCCCCCTGCAGTCCTGCGCCCAGCTCTGGAGCCCTCAGCACAGGGAAGAGCATGGAGCTGTTGGAGCGTGTCCAGAGCAGGGCCACAAAAATGATCAGAGGATGGAACAGCTCTCCTCTGAGGACAGGCTGAGAGAGTTGGGGTTGTTCAGCCTGGAGAAACGATGGCTCTGGGGACACCTTATTGCATCCTTCCAGTACTTAAAGGGGGCTTATCAGAAAGACGGGGACAGACTTTTTCACAGGGCCTATTGTGATAGGACAATGGGTAATGGTTTTAAACTAAAAGAGGGTAGATTTCAGCTAGACCTAAGGAAGAAATTTTTCACAATGAGGGTGGTGACACACTGACACAGGTTGCCCAGAGAGGTGGTAGACGCCCCATCCCTGGAACCATTCAAGGTCAGGTTGGACGAGGCCCTGAGTAATGTGATCTAGTTGAAGATGTCCCTGCTTGTTGCAGGGAGGTTGGACTAGATGACCTTTGAAGGTCCCTTCCAACCAAAACTATTCTGTGATTCTATGATTCTACCAGATGCTAAAAGCCTACCCCCATCCTCCTTCCACCCACAGCCAGGCTACAGCCAGGCTATCCACAGATGCTCTCTTACTTGCCCATGGGAAATGGATGGGACTCTGCTTACCTGCTCACGGATAGGAAGATTTTCAGAGTAGGCTCGACTGTGTGTCAAGTGCAATAAAATACTATCAGGTTGCAATAAAAAACTGCAATGTTTTAATCATACTGAATTTAAATTCAGCAGCCTATCCTACCTATTAGTTTTGGCACATTTATATTCTTGGGACCAGTTCCAGAGATCTTTGAAAATAACTGAAGTTGTTTGATGGAATATAGGTTATGGTTTAAGCGTTGGCTTTCCAAATGACATTAAGAAGGTGCTAATTGTCAATCTTTTTCTTGTCGGAGTGGAACAGAGGAAATGTGTCACTATTTGTCAGATCTGCAACTTAAAAGTTTGCTCCCTGAAAATGTTTCTACACCACCCCTATGAAGCCTAGCAGCATTTATTGAGAGCTTGCATGATAAAAGGTAGGAATAGATTTTGTATTTTTCTGCTTTCCTTGGTAATTTTGGAGCAGAACTCTTCAGCTTTCAATCTACACAACTTCTAGATGCCATAAAATTTATTATAAAACCAACTGAAGCTGACACCTTTTTCATTCAGCTCTTACAAACAGAAAGGTTACATTTGCATGAAAGTACATTTGCATTTTCCTATTTACAGAATAAATATAACTATATACAAAGCGGAAGTAAAAATGCCTTGTTGGTTATTAACCTCTTCCATATGTGATATGCATGGCTTTAATATATACGGAGTTGCTTTTAATGGGACTCTTACAATTAAAGCTCTGTGGAAAACTTGAAAAACACGAAGGGAGATGTGTGGAAACATGGGCTGGAGCATGTCTAACAGCAGAGTCAGAGTAAGAAGAAAGACACTTGTTTTTTGCTTTTTTAAAAAACATTATTTACATTTCTGTCTGCAGTGTTCCAGTTCTGACCCTTCAGCAGTGGAGCTCTAGCATGGAATTCAGTTTTTTAAACTTAGGTGCCTCTTGCTGATTTAGGTGCCCTGGAGTATCCAAGAGAGCTGCCTGGGGCTGGCAGATATTACAGAGGACCTGTGAAAGACCCTTGTCTTCTGGGATAGTCACTGGAGGTGGAATATATAAGGGCGGCTCAAGATGCTTCTCTGTAGGCAAGAATCAAGGCCCTCGTCAATACAGCAGTGGAGACCAGATAACCATGTAGGTCACTGTCTATTTTATGGTGAACTGAATCTCTGGGCTCCTTGACTGACTTGATTATACCTCTACTGACAACAAAGGGAGCAGAGATACCTAGTGCACATGTGGGCATCCAAATTTAGCTACAGTAGTCAGTGAGATGACTCGTACCTGCAACAGTTCAAAACATAGCTGTGCCAGAAATGGCTTACCAAAATTTCCACTGTCAGATTTTACTATCCAGCACTGGAATGTCTTTCTTTGATGTGTCATTTTATCCAGAGCAGCAGGTGAAAAATGTACCATAGGTCTCTAGTAAACTGCTGTTGATTCCTCATTTGTTCTCAACTGGGATATGGCTGCTGCTGCTGTTTGCTTTTTACTCTGAGAATCCACAGATAATGATTTTTCTTCTTTCACGACCTCCCCCCCGCCCCGATTCATACCCCCCTTTCCAAACATCCTTCTCTACTTCGGCTCTATTATTCTCCTCCTCTCTCTCATATATACATAAATGGATGGTATTTGTTTTAATTTCACAATTATATGTTAATAATTATCAGGTACTCATATTGATTTGGGCTGTTGCTTACCACCCGAAACAGAGTGGCATCCAACATGTTCACATACCTTTGGGCTGCCAGGGGAAGATGTTAGCTGACAAAGAGCAGGTTTGCTGGAGAAAAGTGCAACATCTGACAGAGATCTGCAGAGACCATTAATCCACATGCATTTTATTATAAGCTTCTTATTTCAAAATATGCACTGTTCAGAGGAACGCTGGGACAGATGCAGAAGAAAGGCTAGAAAAGCCTGTGGTGTTTGCTGTACCACTGTAGACACAGCCTCCTACCTGGTGTTGCTGTCGCACTAAATGTATTTTTCAGCTTAGTGTTTGTTAAACATTTATTTAGCAGCTCAGCTCATTCTGTGGAGCTTTTTGTTCGCGAGGGCTAAGAATGCTGGGCAGCATTTTCTTTGCCTTGCAGGAAATTGCTCTAATGTGAAAGGCTGGGTATGAGCTATTCCAGAGATCGTAATAGCTGTCGTGCTGGCTCACACAGGCACAGCACTATCACTGTAATAGTCTTGAAAGGTTCGTAATAGGTAATGCTGAGCAAACTCAAATGTGTTAGATCTCCCTGCATTATCATTACAGAACACTCTGCCATCAAAAAGTTGGTTGCAACAAGTGAGAACGGGAATCAAAATACCACGTTCTACGCATTTATGCTCTGTCAGATTTTTTTTTGCCTTTATACAAAATAATTCCCCTTGAATAACACCTCCCAGCTGTTGTATCCTCCAGGACTGCTCCCACAGATTATTCAGTCTCTTCAGTGTCTCAGCATACTTCCCGTAAAGCTCGCCCATGAGGGGGTTAAAAAACTGGCTGTTGCAATGGGCACAGCACTAGGTAGCAAGATTTAAACAAAAATCTCTGTAATGTAACACACAAGTAGTTGCTTGTTAGTACCCTCTGTTACGCTGGTGTGAATCTGGAGAAACCGTTAACCTCAGTAGCATCTATTTTAACCTTATTCCTGATTAGGGATGGCAAGGAGAATTGTGTATTTGACGCTGGATTTGGAACTTGAAGAAGAGGGTCCTTAGTCCACTGTGAGCATCAGGAGTAGATTAACCTTATTCCTCCCCTCCTTGTCTGATGTAACACAGTTTTGACCTCTGTGCGAGGTCAGAGCATGGGTCAGTTTTCCAGTTTCTACCTCTTTTCCCAGTTCACAATAACAGGTGCCACTAACCAGGATATCCGTTTCTCTACTGCGTGCCTGTAGTAGCTGAAAAACAAAGTGGAGCTGTGACACAGTTTCTTGTGTGTTACTGCCTGGTCATCGCATCACAGCAAGTTGCAGCCGCTACCGATCAGATTCAAAGCAGTGACTTGAAATTGTGTTTTCTTCCCCAGTATCTTCCTTCCAAGATCTAGCACATGATGTTATGTGTCATTTATAGGTTCAGCAAAACAAGTTTGCCCTTCTTATTTATAACGCTTTTAATGGTCACCAGGGGTTGGGTAAATCTGTTGGCATCCCACGTTCTGCAGCTGCCTGTTATGACTAACTCAAGCTTGGTATGGCTCTCACTGGATTCCTTTGTGCAGTACTTTGTTTAAATTGGAGAGTTATGTTACTTCTTATTGGCATAAGTTTACATCTTCAGAACACCATACATTGGCTAAGACTAATCCAATTTATTCCTTGCTGACAGGAATATGGGAGGGACTGTCACTTGCTAGTCTCAGTATGAAATGTGATTTCATGCTGACTCTCCCCAAAAATGCAAAGCCAAGCGAGAGTGTTACAGAACGGAGATATAATAAAGATCATGATAGTTGGGAAAGTTTTGCCTTTTGCTCAGCCTTTTTCAGACTTTGATGGTTTTGTTGTCTTTACAGTCTTAGTACAGCCTTGTCAATTTATCATGCTTGTTGAATTTAACTCTAGCATCTAACATTTGCAAGCTTGGAGAGCCTGTATGCTTCAGTAATTGTTTTAATTGAAGGAGATTCAGCATGTTGTGACGCTGGGGTAGTTGTTTTGTGGATCAAAAATTAGGTCAGACTATGAGCAAAAATTTTGGCTTGAAATCTTCACCCTTAACACCAGAGTACATTTGTCTACCTCCCAGACACAGTGATTCCCTTCCTAAGAAGGGGACTTTCTAGATGAATATCTCTTGTGTGGTCCAGGGCATACCTGATTCTCTTAGATGCCAGTTACTGCATGACTTAAATGGGAAAAGAGGATTTGAGGAAGTTCTTCAGACTAGAAATAAGATGTAGATACTAGATTACAGAATTGCTGTATTCTGGAAGCAAGCAATACCTTCTTGTCTGCTACCAGGAAAATCACTCTTAGTAAAAAGATTAGTTGCCTGACTAATCTAGTGGCCTTCTACGATGGAGTGGCTGCATCAGTGGACATGGGAACAGCTATGTATGTCACCTACCTGGACTTCTATTAGGCCTTTGATAGAGTCCCCCACAACATTCTTGCTGCTAAATTGAAGAGATATGGATTTGACAGATAGACTGTTAGATGGACAAGGAATTGTCTGGATGGCTGCATCCAAAGAGTTACAGTCAGTGACTCGATGTCCAAGTGGAAACTAGTAACGAGTGGTGTCCCTCAAGGATCTGTATTGGGACCAAAACTATTTAATATCTTCACCAACAACATAGACAGTGGTAGCGAGTGCACCCTCAGCAAGTCTGCAGATGACACCAAGCTGAGTGGTGCGGTTGATAAGCTAAAGGGAAGCTTAGGCAGGGAAGTGGGAGAAATAGGCAAGCAGGAATCTTGTGAAGTTCAACAAAGCTCCTACCAAGGCTCCTCTGCAAACCAGATGGAAGGCAGAGAGGCATCTTATTCCCATCAGATCTCCAGAGTAATTCATTCCCTTAGGAAGCGCTCAGAAACGTCTGTGTCTACCCTGACAGGGCAGAAAATAGCCAGTTCTGATAGAGGTGCTGGAGGTGTCCACATACGTGAACTTCACCAGTACTGACTATAATCTGAGACCACACTCCTCACATAAGTAGCTGCTTAGGCAGCTCTCTGCGTAGCTTTCAGGCTCTACATGCAGGTTTGTACCCACAGATGAGCTTTGAACTCCAGGAGGCAGCAAGGACCCTAAACCTGCTCACCCAGAAAATCACAGTAGGGCAGAGACTTGAATTTGGCCTGCCTACGCTACTGAGCTCAATATTTTGACAGCAGCAGAGCACCCCTTGTTGAATCCCATTCTTTCTAGTAAGAACAGTGCCTTTAATCGATGTCTAAAATTATACAAGTGGAAGTGAGGGGAAAAATTCCTTTGAATCAATATTTATTTCAGTCTTGTACAGAGTCTGCCTGACAGCACTCCACTCCAAAGCTGTAGCATTTTGTCTCACATTTTAAAACATCAAGCTTTTGTGAAAAAACTAGATAAAAATCAGCTGCGTTCTTCCTTTTTCCCCCTTTTCTTTTCAGGTGAGTACCGCCCATACAGTTACTAAGTGTTAAACATCCTCCCTATATTTCTCAGTAGACAGAAATTCTCTTCACAACTGTTAAATAAATGTGATTTTCAGATGGTAGAAAAGCATCTTGAGGGTATCTGAGAGAGAAGAAAGTACTGAAAGAGGGCACTCATCCTTGTTGAACTTCATGAGGTTCACATGGGCCCACTCCTCAAGCCTGGCAAGGTCCCTCTTGATGGCAACACAATCATCTCATGCATCAACCACCCCTTCTAATTTCATATCTGCAAACTTTCTGAGTGCACTCTGTGCCAGCATCCAGGTCGTTAATGAAGCTGTTAAACAATGTTGGCCCCACTATCAATCCCTGATGTACAGAGATAGTTACCGGCCTCCAGCTGGACTTCATGCTTCTGATCACAACCCTTAGAGTTCAGTAGACTACCCAGTTTTCAACATACTTCACAGTCTACTTGTGTTGTCTATAATTCATCAGTCTGTCTACAAGGATGTTACGGGAGACAGTGCTGAATGCCTTGCTGAAGTCAAGATAAAGAAGATCCGCTGCTCGCCCCTTGTCCACTGAGCCAGTCATCTCCTCGTAGAAGGTATAGACATAGGCACTGTTCCCTACATTGTGTAGGTGCAGGCACTCCTAGCTTTTTAAATGTACATCCCCTAAATATTACATAAGAGAAATAAATAGGAACTGATCCAAATTACCTTAAAACCCCTGAGGGCAACTGAGTTCTCTTTGCAAAACGAGGGGGTGGGTTTTAATTTCTACATTTCCTTTCATTTCCTGGGTGCTGTTGGAATAGATACAAGAAAGCCCAAATTTTTCATCTGTGGCATATTACAAAGGCAGAGCTGAAGTTCAGTTTTGTATAAGGAGTTTTAGTAGAGATTTAGGAGAACACATTTTTTCCTCATGTATTTTCAGTCCGAGAGCAGAAATTACAAGAAAGCTCATGAAAAGAGCTGTTTGGTGGAGTATCTGGGACAACACTGAGAATGAATAAAACCAGAGGTGTTTAGGAGAAGATTTGCAGGTTTAGAAGATTTTTCATATTTGAACTCAGCCTAAATTATCCTCCTATTTTTTCCTAATACAAAAGTATAGGCGGGAGAGATTATTTTCCACTGGGAGTTCCATGTTATGATAGAAAAGGATGTAAAGGTTCCTTTTATTTTCTAGCATCTTACTGGACTGTAAAATCACATCTAGATTGAGAAGATAGCTCAGTTTCTGAAAGAGGAAACTGGCGCAACTGCCAATTTTTAATCCACCAGTGCAACAAGCCAACAAAAGCTTTGCATAAAAATACTTTTCATATTTACATTTATTGACTTGAGTATATCCAACCACTGACATACCAGCTCCTTCCCTAGAAGTCTGTATGAAAGGAAAATAATTTAATTGTATTAGAATGAGGCTGGATTTGCAATCTGAAATGCCTGAGTAGCTGGAGACTAATTTTTCTTGAATCAGTTAATTTCACAATAATTTCTGAGATTCCATTTTGCATGTGGTTTGAGAGAGTGTGTTAGAGTGCTTTGGAGCTTAGAGAGAAATTACTTTTGACACATTACAGAATGAATAGTGTACCCATTGGAATATAAAATCATTCTCTGTTTGGAAGCATACTTGGCCCATGATTCATAAAAATGCCAATATGTTACTACGTGTTATGTGAAGTTTGAAAATTGCTGTTATATTGCCCCTACCATTTCAGGAATGTTCCTTGGTTTTAAAGTACAAATAAGAATTACAGAGCTTTGAAACAACGATTGTACTAGTCTTGACAGTAGCCTAAGGAAGTCACAGAGACAAAAGTCAGAGTCTCTTGACCTTTATAAACATTTCTGATTGTGATAGAGCCAGTGTGGTTGTTTCTGACTCAGAATACCATAAGGATGCTCTCAGTTCACAAACTCCCCCCTGACTGCTGGATACATTATGTGTACAAGAAAACCGTGGCCTTCCAGTGTTTTCAGGCTAAAGCGAGATCTGCATAATGTTGTATAATGATCACAATACTGTTTTGTACATTGAAAATCTCAAAATTACATTTCTGTGAAACACAGAATCTACTGCAATTTATCTATAATTGTTTCCTAAAGTATTGCCCAAGATATTGGACCAAATCCTGAAATCTTCCCTCTATCTGAAGTCATCCCATAGCAGAACCTACTTCAATTAAATTAGGGGATTTATTTTTTGCAACAGGGTTTGGAAATTAGGTGTAAGTTTGGCTGAAATAATGAAATATAGTGCATCCCTTCACACATAGGGCTCATGGATGAAATCAGACCAGTATTTCGAAGAAATTATTATTTCGAAGTTAGGATTTCAGTTGTTTGAACCACCAAAAAGGAAAGATTATGATAAAATACTTGGAAACAACAATGGAAGAAAACTCAGCTGAAGGTACTGTATTTATAAGCCCTGGCCTTTTCCTGCATGTGCTTGGAACTGATGGAGTACGAGACTTAAGTGAACAAATCTAAGTAGCTCAGGATCTGATATGTGGATTAGGGAAAACATGAGGCTAGATAGACACATTATTAAGAAATTTATAGTGTTGGGTACAGATGGGGACAGATAAAGTAATGTAGTGTCCAAAACTCAGCACTTCTGAAGTCCTGGAATCAAGTTTGTCTGGGAATTGTCCCAGTTTGTGCTGCCAGAGGACCTTGTCCCCATGGTAGGAGCTGTTGGAAGTCAGCAGGATCTTTTAACAATGTTTTTAGGAAGAAGACACCAAATATTATTCATCAGAAACATACAGATTTTATGTAGGACACTGACAGGATTTAATCTGCTGCAGATAACTGCTTGCATTGCCGTAATGCTGTAAACAGTCTCTGGTTATCTGACTTCACTCTTGGCATACCAGTGCCCATCCCAGTCACCGGGAATGTCAAAACAGGTCCTCCTGCTGCTAGCCTCTGACCAAGGAGGTGAAGGGGACCTGCCATTGCCTGTCAGAGAGAGGAAAGCCTACGACACAAAGCTGAACAGCTCTGGCCTTATCCTGTGGACAGCGATGGCGCACACCAGATCGCTGCAAGACACGCCAGCTCATTGCAAAGGGGCTTACCTTTCCTGGGAGGATCTCAAAGAGGTTTGGTGAAGGTAGTGGTTGCCGCTCTTGTGCTGCACAGGCTGCAGAGCTGCGCTGTGACGGGGAATGAAATAGTGAGCAGGTGGTCTGAAGGTGTGAACCTCAGCTATCCCACCTTCTCTGGAGACTTCAGGGGTTGGATTTGAAAAAATATTGCTTAATTAGCTCATCAGACTCCCTGAATCTGGAAGTAATTGGGTTTTAATTCACTTTTCATAATATGCTTTGTTTTTACAAGCCTTGTGTGGAGCATTCACTATGTAAATAAGTTATATTTTCACTTTTTCCTCTTTTCCCCACACTGGGCTCATTTAATACTCACTTGGCTTGTATCTCAGAAGGAAACAATCACAAACCGGAAGACCAGAGCTCTTTAGTTTAAACAAATCTCTTATTCTGGAGCTGAAAATTTAGTTTAGTCTCAGCAAAATAACAGGCATATGCAGTCTTTGGAGGCATTTTTGTTAATATAAACGCTTATTAAATCATTACTGCCTGGCTGCCTTATTGTCTAAAAGCTGCCTAAAAATATCAGGTTAACTCAATAATATAGCAGTCAGGTATCTACAGTTGGACTTAAGTGGAATTTGAGGTACATCTCCAGGGAGCAGCAAAACACTGTGCAGAGCCGCCTCAGCTAATAATGACTGAGAAGATTTGGTTACTGAAAGCAAGGCAGCAACACAAACATGGCTGTATTATTACATGGTGGGGCTCTCTAGTAGGCAGGTTAGGCTCAGTCCAGGTGAAGGGCTGTGCCTGACAGGGAACCTCGTGATGCTAAAGTACATGGACCAAAATATCTGCTGCCGTCAGCGTAACTCTCTCATATCTCTAAGTCATTGCCCGCGTTGGATTTAGCTTTGCTAAGTAAGTTAACTGCTTCATACTCTGCCCTTTAGATGGCGTTTCCAGCCCCTGTTGTGGAAATGGCACCTACTCCCTGAGTCCACCCCTCTGGCACGACAGCTCACATGCTAGCCTAACCCCCTCCCATGGCAGCATGCCGGCCGAGGGCAACAGTGTCCCAGGTACAAGCACAAGCCGTGTCTTCCCTCCTTACTCTGAGAAGTAATGTCCCGGTGACTATGGAGGTTGTCGTACCTCCAGCCAGCTGGGACCCACGGCCAGAGGTCAAAGAACTTCACTGTGGCGTGTGGGCTCTTTGGGGACCTGAGAGCTGCCCTCAGGGGTCTGCCTCTAGGGAGACAGAGGCTTTACCTTGGCTTTACCCTGGTCTGTAGGGGATGCCTAGACAAGTGCTGCTAAATTCTCTCCAGGAGCAGGTTCAACCAATGCAGGTCTTGAAAGGACAGCCTGCCTCCATGCACAAACCACCCAGGAGAGGCTGCTCATTAGCCTTTAGCTAGATGTGACTGAAATGTCCTTTTTCTGCTCCCTCTGGAGCTAGGTTCTCAACCAATGACTCCAACATTTAAAAAAAAGTATTTTAGTCCCTTGGTTACTGGGCAAAGCTCTGCTGTTCTGAGAGCTTAGTCAATATTATATCAGACTATTAAATATCCGCTGCGTGAGAGACAGCCTCATGCTCAGAGTACTCACCTGGCAAATCCAACAAATATTTGAGTATTTTAGACTTTCAAGAATAGAAAGAGAGAAAAACCCCTTGTAGAATTTCTTAAATTCCCTGAGGAAAGTGTCAGGCAGTGAGCCAGACCCTTGCCCTGAATGCAACGCTGGGGATGAGGTTTGAATTTGAGGCTAATGCTGCATCCAGCCCCTTCCATCTCCTCGTTGCCCTACTGGGTCTGAATCTCTACTTTCATTAAAAATGACACAAACCAAAATGAAACAACTTGTTTCGGGTCAAACAAAATGCTTCATTCAAATCAAATGGATTTGTACTGATTTTTTTTTTTTTTTTAAATGGCATCTTAGCTTCTACAGGACTTTTTTCCCCCCAGTTAATTTATTAAAACAAACCATCGGTTGCTCACAGAGCCGTACTGTTGCTTCAGGTTTGCTAATGCACTGCTTTCACAGGGCAAAGCCAGCAGCAGACTGCGTGTTCATCCTTGTCCTGCGTAGGGGAAATGCTAAGGTTTCTGCCACAGGGCGCAGGCAGGCAAGAGGGATGGAGAGACAAAACAGGATATTGCTCTCTTGCCCTTGGCCGGTTACGTGTCCAGTTTTCCCCTGGGCTCTCAGATGTTGCCTCTCAAATACTCTCCGCTGTGGATGGGCCTCAAATGTTTCTCTCTCTCCAGCGACTGTGTGACAGATGGGGAGCGCCAGAAGAAGACTCTTACAGTCGACGTGCTCTCCGTTTCTACATGCTCCAATGCATGCAAAAAAAGAGAGCCCAGGATTAAAATGCTCCCGTAACTATGGGCACTTCTGTTGTTATCATGACCACGTCCCCTAAAGAATCATGTACCAGAAGCGATGTTAAGAAGGAATTGATTGCAAGATTAGACACTGGGAAATTAGGAAACATCAGCATAAAAGTTATTTAAGCAATCTTTACCCATCTTCTCTGCCCGTACAGTATTACAGTATTGCCTTATGTTAAATAAAAAGAAGCTAAATAAAATAGAGTCTGCGATTCTGTGGTTCTAACTCCTGCTTCATTCTGTATATTTTCACAACGCCATGAGGAGCAGGAATTCCCTCCTGTGGCACGGGGTCTTGCACAACTTGCCAGCTGAGTGAAGCCGGGTGCGTTAGAGGCAGGAGGCAGGAATCTGCTGCTGACCGCCCGCAGGAGGAGCCGAGGCTCTGGAAGGAGAGGAGCACCAGTTTTCACCCCGGGTTTTATACTGGGACTGCGGTGTGAGGAGCTGGGCTGCTGGCTTGTACTCCAGCTGTGGTGGAAACGGTCTCTTTCACCCCCTCGTTTTTGAGTGGCACCTGTGGCAGAGTGGCCCGTGGTGGGCGCTGGGGGCATCGCAGAGGATGTCCTGCTCAACTGTGGCTGCCCCACTTGCGCTTACGGCGTATCTGGAGCTTCAGGGAAATTCAGCTGCTAAATTCTGCCAGAGTGAACGGTGGTTTTCTGAGGCCCCAGACTCTATCAAACTGGGGGAGTTGTTTTAGTCTCAGCACGGGGCAACCCCCTTTCCAAACATCTGCTCCAGGATAGAAGAGTGCTAAAGTTCCTTTAAAAGTGAAAGTTAAAAAAAGTGACACTTTTTGGGGGGG
>NW_010531374.1:30823-33701 GCF_000687285.1 Phaethon lepturus | reverse complement strand
GAGAATAAAAAAAAACGGGACATTTGGGGGGGGGGGGGGGGGGAAGCTCCTTATCATCTTTTTAAACATCACGTTTTGTCTGGAAATTTCCAAAGGAAATCAACCTGAGAGAGATACCAAGGATAGAAAGATTCTGGCTGCTTGAAAAAAGTTGGACAAAGTCATCAGCAACTGAAAATAAGGCCTTAAAACAGCAAATCTGAGAATATTTTAAACTGCGTACGTTGCTATCTGTGCTGCCTCTCACAAGAGCCTGTTTCATCCTCCCTGTGTTTCTGACGAGTTACGTGTGAGGTGTTCATGGACCACTTTCGCAGTCCGAGGGAAATGCAGCCACTCGTGAGATGGTTGCAGCATTGGGGACCGCAATGTCTCAGATCAGGGAAGGAAGACAGACACATTCATCGATTCTATCTTTAGAGTAAATTTTAAGTAGGCAGAAGTTAAATATTTAACAGGAATATAGTCAGGATTCCAGACTTCCACGTAAAACCAAGTACAATCAACTTAAAAATACTTCTCTTTTGTATTTTTTAAAACTATTAAAACATATCAGAGAAAATAATTCAAACTTGTAAAAATCTTTATTGTAAGAAGGGATAATCTCATAACAGCGGTAGCTGAGACAATACTTATCACATTTCTCAGATAATTAAGCTAAATATTCAGATTGTATGTATGCCTCCAGGCAAATACTTAATCATCTGCTTTTTTGTTATTGCTGTAAGGGTAATTATTTATGGTAATTTGCCAGTGATGAGTGGAAAGCATTGCTTCTAATCTTCATTTTCCTTCACTGTTCTGCTGGGCATGCTGAACTGCAGATAGCACACTATGGTGTATTAATCGTGTGAAGGGATTTATGGTCACTGTTCTCACTGATGCTAATGGAGATTATGTACATTCATATATCCTGCAGGTTTCCAGATGACAGCATGCTTACTAGCAGATCTGGCTAGAAAATACTGAGAAATATACAGTTATTGTCCTAATTTGCTTCAGGCTCAAGGTTGCCTGGAGAACCCATGTGAGCTGAAGGTGCTTTGGTAAGTATAACCAAATTATGGAGTACATACGGCAAGTGGTTTGTGTGCACAGTTTGAATTCCCCAATAGCAAGCCCTCTCTAATGAAAGGCTAAAATCCCAACCTGACACCCCATCCCAAAGGTATTCTTTGTGAGACAGGCCATGGAAGAGCAGTGGAGACAGTCAGATCTCCCTGGCAGCCAGGCCAGCGACTGCCAGGAGATTACAGCAGATCCTTGCCATGAGCTCACCATGAGGTGAACACTCATACACACCTTTCCTATGCTGCCAAAGATGCTCACAGGAGGTAAGGATCGAATGCTAATCTCAATAGCGATTTGAGTGATTGTCCTTGCAACCCAAAGAAGGTTAAAAAAGGGCTGAAGACAGGCTAGACAGCCCCAGGTGAAAGCAGAGCACTGACGCCCTGCAGCATTGACCCTGAGCCCCCAGGCTGAAAGGAGATCTAATAGTATCCAGTTGCACACAGGTTGTGTAGTTAATTTCACAAGTTCATAGACATACTGGTGGGAAGGGACCCCAGGAGGTCTCCACTCCAGCCTCCCACTCAAAGAGGTGCTACCAACAGCACTAGATCAAGTCGACTGCGGCTTTGTCTAGCAAAGTCTGGTAAACCTCCAAAGATGGGGATTCCCAGTCTCTGGGCATCTGGTTCCAGTTTTGCATTACCCTCCAGGTGGATGAATTCTTGCTAATGCTCAGCCTGAACTTGCCAAGCTACAGTCTGTTGCCTTATCCCTTGTTAGACATCTGCCACTACCAAGAAGAGTTTGTCCCTCCTCTTTGCAACTGCCTCTTCGAGCAGTTGTATGCTGCCACTGGATCCCCCTCTGAGCCTCCCCTCTACCAGGCAAAGCAAGCCCTAAGTTCTCTGTGTTTCTTTGTAGGCCGTGAGCTCTGGCTCCCTTGACCACCTTGGCAGCACTCAAATGGACCCTCTGCAGAGTTTTGCAATATCCTTCTTTAACTGGGGGCCCAAAATTTGTCAAAAAGTGCAACAAGTCTGATCCACTGGTTTTACTGCAGAGGATTTACTGACACCCTGGAGTCTGCTGTGAGTGCTCATGCAACACAAAATCTGATTTCATTGTGTTTGTGATGTAGAAGCACTCTGGGCATGTGCATATCAATCGTGCAAGGCGTCAGATCTGCTTTGGGCCTTCTAGGTTAGGATGGTCCTGAAGCACAGCCTCAGCAGATGCCTGAGCCTCTAGAGCATCCTGGAGAATGGGAACGGATCTCGATTAAACAAAAGTGCATTGACTGTAGGTTACAACTGACATACATGAGCTGGCTGCACTACTGTGAAAGCCACTGATGAGCATAAATTGTTTTAAGATTGCCTTTTGTTCAAGAAGATAAGCAGATCAACAAATATCTTTCATTCAAGCACTAAACAATATCTTTATAGCAAGACTGTTTAAAGTCTGTAAGTTTTGTGCAACTAAGCCTGATTAACTTCTTAAACACAGTTTTCATGCTATATGTTATAACGAAAAAAAGTGATCTCTGGATCACTTAGTCAAAGACAACTCTGGTTGTCTTTGGAAAGAAAATAATTCTGCTGTAATTGCAAAGAGGGCTGAAAAGAATTATTTTAAATGTATGTATTAATTAGCATTTCTATATCACTCGTCCTTAAACATTCAAACCTTTGGAGCCCTGAAATGATTTGCTAGAACTTTGATAGATGTGGTAAGATGAAGAAGACGACGGTATTTTCATCATTTGGTCCCAAGGCCAAGATCTTCAGTGCTGCTGAAAATGCAGTTTTCTTGGCACAAATAAAGACGTTTCCTTTGAACAAAATTAGGATTTTTTGGCATATTC
>NW_010531374.1:21543-30792 GCF_000687285.1 Phaethon lepturus | reverse complement strand
CCTGCTGGCAGCCTTCAGAAACTTTTAAAAATTGAAGAAAAAACTGAAATGGGAAAGTAAAACTGAGGCATCTGACAGCATGTAGGGCCTTTGCTTATGGGCTTTATTTGGAGGATGCTGGACTTCTCCTCCAACTCCGTTGCACAGTCCATGTGTTATTCATACTGAACCTATCCGTTAAGGCCAGATGTGACTAAGGGCAGCTCTGTACTTTTCCAGTGGCCCACCTGCATATATCCATCTCCCACCTGCCAAGACACTACTGTGGGATACAAAAAAGCAGTCATGCACTACGCTCTGTGATTCATGGGTTTTGGCTAGTTCTGTCGTCTCTGTGGCATACGATTCTTTCCTCATGATGCAAACTGTGGCCAGTGTGTATATGTGTGCTGCAGATAACTTTTGGGTGGAATTCATTTCAAACAAAGCTAGAAGTCTGAGAGTTGGCTGGATCTAAAATTCGTTATATGAGCTCGCTTTGCAGTCATGGGACAGGAACAGGCACCTTCGGAGGGTGACTCACCCTCCCCGTTTTTGTAGGCTCATGCCTATTCCTCCCGACTGACTCCCAAGGGAGCATCACTGGCTCTCTAAGGCTGACAGCTGAGCGACATGGCTCAAGTTAGGTCCACTGGACCTCACTTCTGGGGATTACATTGAAGTAGTAGTACTTTTACAGTTCAGTACTCTCTCAGGGATAAAAAGTCGTGGCTATTGCTTTGTATGTCTTTTCACAAAGCGGTCTGGCTTGTGCCCTTGTTCCTCCCACATCCAGGCACAGGCTGTTTTGACAGGTTAGAGACCAAAGCCAAACAGTTGTGGGTGACAATCAATAAGGATTATTGTTGAGGGTACAGCCATAAAACTCGATCACTAGGAAGAAAAAATAGAGGTTGTAGACATTAAAATTAATGTTTATGAAATATTTGCCAAAAAATAATTTATTAGACAAGGAACACCGGTCCAGTTTTCCTGATAATTCTTTGTTTATATCATCCAGCATTCCTTCACTTATGGTTGTGATGTATCACTTATTTCTTTAGGACTATTCCAGCAAATAAGAAGACCATATTAAGTACTAACAGGACCTCTGGGACACAGAACGCTGTCTAAATACTTTGAATTCATTTGCCTTTAAAAACATAAAATAAATCATGGACTAATCAGATTCCTCACTGAAATCCGCCTGTAAACCATACATATTTTTGAATCCAGTTTCTCAAAATGTCTTCCTTATTACACCAACCTTTTCCAGTGATTCTTTTCTAATCTTAGAGATGCAGCAGCATATCAAGCATGGTAATTGTATTTCTAAAGTGCAGTAAAAAATCCTTAGCATGTTAAAACTATAAGCATACGTCATCACACGTGTTTTATTACTTGTGCATAAGCAAGGCAATACAGCTTAAAGAATATTAGTAAGAGAAGAAAAAAACCTCGATATCATTCACACATCTGGAGAACCAATTTTTCTTTTGACCAATGATGTCATCTTCCTAGTACAAAATGTTGAGGGGGGCCAAGGGATAACTCATCTTGTAGCCTTTATAATTTTTCAGTGGTCTGGTTTGTAAGATTTTTAATTGTTTTTACTGTACATGTGCCTGAAACAGATGCAGAAGCACATTTTAGGAAAGAAAACCATCATAAACTTTTGGAGTTTTGCAGGTTTCAGGTCTAGGCATTGCAGCAGCTCTGCCTGTCTCACAGTGAGTTTGCCTGGGCAGCACGTCCCAGCCGCTTTGACAGGGCTTCAGGTATGAGTGTGCTGCTGTGCACGTGGCCCTGTGAGTCAGGGAGCAGGACTGCGTATGTGAAGGTGTAACACACCATTCAGTGAGGATATAGCATGAGAATATAGAAGGTGTGGGACCTCTAGAAGGTAACATGATTATTAAAAAAGAAATATCACAGAATCACTAAGGTTGGAAAGGACCTTCAAGATCATCAAGTCCAACCATTAATCCAGCGCCACCATGTTCCCTAAACCATGTCTTGAAGCGCCACATCCACACGTTTTTTGAACACATATCCTGTCTGTCCTGCCTGCTGTCTGCACCCGTAAACCCACCAGCATACACCTTCATGCAAAAAGATAATAAAGCCTTCCAACAAAAACCCGTGTGGCTCAACAGAAACAGTAAGAAGGCTGTGAAAGAGAAAAGTCTAGAATTTACAGCATGGAAAGATGACCCAAATGAGGGAACAAGAGCACCCATAAAACATGGCAGGTGAAACGCAGACAAAAAAATGAGAGCGCTACAGAAGAATTGAAGTGTGCCTTGCAAAGGGGGGTTACAAAAAGCTCTTTAAATAGCTCAAAAGCAGGAATACAGTAAGGAAACTGGTAGGACCACTTGATGACCAACATGTGAAAGCGACACTCACAGATGATGAAGCCAGAGTAGCAAAGATCACTGAATTCTTTGCCTCCTTTTTCATCATGGAAACCCTTGGACAGATTCTTTAGCAAATAGACCAGAAGATACAGATCAGGTTGAGATGAAGATACGGGGCATAGCAGTCTGAACCAGTAAGCTACACACTAAGTAGTTCTCAGAACTGGATGGCATGGATTTGAGAGTGCTGAAGAGCTCCTATATGAAATCAGGGGACTTTGGGCCAAGTCGTGCGAGTTGTTACAGACAGCGGCTGTGCCAGAGAACTTGTGGATTTCTGGTGAAACTCCTATCCAAAAAGGGCTCAAAAAAGGGGACTGTCAGTCAGTGACTGACTTCCAGACCTGGTAAGATGGCAAATTCTAATGCAGATCAGGATCACTGAACAAAAGGGTTAGCGTGATCTCTTGTGAGAAACTCAACAGAGCCTCTGTGAGGAGGTGTCTCTGACCTGATGGTGTTGTGGAAGGGTTGTAGGAAACATGTGGATAAAGGGTGCACTCATACTTGGGTGTACCAAATGTGGATTTGCAAAAAGCTTCTCATAAAGTTCCACACCAAATGTTGTGAAAGAAGTTATATTGCTATGAGACTGGAGAAAGGTCCTTTTTTGGACTGAAAGCTGCTTGAAGGGTTGGAAACGAACTATAAGTCTTAATTGTCACTTTCCAGGATAGAGAAGAATCAGCAGTGGGGTCCTCCAGGGATCACTGTTGGAACAGGTTTTATTCTGCATCTTCACTGGTGACTTAGTGAAAGAAAAGTGTGGTGAAATGTCCAAGTTTGCAGATGATATAGAAGTCTTTTGAGTGAAATGAAAAGTCAGTGGTGAAAAATTCTAGAAAGACCTCACAAAATTGGGTTAACTAAAAAGTGGCAGAAGAACTTTGGTATACCTACATTTGAGGTAACGTACCTAAGGAGAAATAATTCAAACATACATGTACAATGCTGGACTTGGAAATGGTGGTTACAAGGTGGGCAAGAGGCCTTGGAGTCCTCATGGACAGTTATCCAAAATCATTGTCTCAGTGTTTAGTGGTGCCCAAGAAAGCCCAACAAATTGGAAGAGTACTACTACTCTCAAAGTACTACTACATCTCAGGAAGAGTATTGAGAAAAAGACACCACTTTGCCACTATGTACATTTTGCCACTATAGAAAACCTTGGTGCATCCACATTGTGAGAAACATCTGGAGTTCTGGTCTCTGCATCTGAAGAAGGACATGATGGAGTCCGAAGTAGTACAGGGAAGGGCAACTAAAACAGTCAAGAGAGCAAGAGAGACCAAAAGATTGGGACTGTTCAATTTGGAGAGAAGGTGGCTGTGAGGAGATACAGTCAGGGTACAGTATCATAAAGGCAGTAGATAAGAACAATTTATTAGTCAAATTCCACATGTACTTGAGGGGCTCACTGAAACTAGTAGGCCATTGGCTTAAAACATATCTTATTTTAGATGCTAAATAGCAACATTTTTCAAAACAGAAAGTACTTCTTTACAAGTGGATAGTGATTTTTTTTACCTCTTGTTGCCCCAGGAGGTTGTGGAGTTACTTAACCAGAGCAAGATTCAGATAGGAATTAGGCAGATTCATAGGTAACAGGCCCAAAACAAGTGCTGAAGGGAAAAGACAGGTATGTACCCTTTTTCATCCCTCATCTAGATTAGGGATTGATAGCAGGTGATGGGGAAGTATGATGGGAAAGCAGCACAGAAAGAGGCCAGGTTTCTGTGCTCTTGAAATAGCTTCTTCTATTGCCATTATTGTGGCCAGGTACTGTCCTTACCCATGTCCCTGTATAAAATACAGGTTCATGGCTTCATCTCTGCTGCGTGCTGTGGAGCTCATGCCCTCCTCCATCCAGGTACTCCTGCGTCCCAGGCACCCGTCAGGGTACAGCACTGCCAGGCAGCTCGTGGGAGTACCTGTGAAGATCAGCCTTGTGACTGGTACAAGTGTAAGCCAGAGAAATTGTCCTCGCCGCCTGGACCTCTGCTGGGAGCTGTGAGCTGGCAGCTCCTGTGTTAGCCACCTCTCTGCCCCGCTCTCCCTCTCCTCATCCTTTCCACCTCAATGGACACTCTTCAAGGCATGATTTGTCTTCTTCTATACAAATCCCAAAGCTTTCCTGGCACCTACCTCCCACAAACTTACTTGCTAGATGTTTTAAAATTCATGGTTGGTACTTGCTTCTGCCATTAGGTATGTTTGAAAATCTTGCCTTAAAACACATTTTGAAGTTAATGCTTTGGGTTTTTTTCTCATTTGTTGTTCCCACAGGATGTCTCCTATCCCAGGTGTTCTCTGATTTCTACTGGAAGAGGGATTAACATTCAGACTAATGGCTAGATGGTGTCGCTTGATGTAATGGTCTTGAGAACTAAATGTTATTTGCACACACTTCTGCACTTTTAATGCTGTACGTGTAGCATTAATTCATGAATGTTGTTCATATAGACGGGTCCCAGTCTTCCCGACTCAGCATGGACTGTATCATTCAGCTCTGCTGGAAACCTCTAACTATTGGTATTAAATGATTTTCATGTAGTGAAAAATGCAGGCACTAGTGGCTTGATCTGAGTTCTTCCAGTGTCTGTGTGTGTGTTTCTGTGTGTGAGACTGTTCATTGCTGCACATATACATTTGCTGGGCAAAATGGGGTCACATGGATTTACAGTAGATAAATGTGTGCCTTTGAATATGCTAATTTTATTTATATGTTATAGTTTCCTTTTTTTTTCTTCTCATATCTTCATCTGAGGCTTATTAAATTGCTATTAGACAACACTACATGGCAAACATTATCTATCTGTGTCCAAGATGCTTTAATTATAAAGACGGAGAAAGAAAATGGAATTAAGCCATTCTGTTAAAATGAGCTGCTTAGTTGCCATAAACCTCCATACAATGTTGTGAGGCCTGGTAAAAATCCCTAGAAAACCACTAGGAATTCAGAAAATGCTGGAAAGTGCTTGTCCTCATAGGAGACACCCCTTTTGTCTAGAAGACTCCTAAAATCTTGACAGAACAGAAAACTGTGTTTGACAGTTGCTGTTTTTTGGAGGTTGAGAGAGCTGCAGGTGGTTTGCTGGGTTAGAAGGTGCAGCAATAGTGTTGATGTAGAGCCTGGCTTATCTTCACAGCCACAGAGACTGTTTGTAAAATCACAGTAGCAGCACCAGCATACAGACAACTTAGAGGAGTTTCAAATATTCTGGGGAAAAAAACCACCTTTAATTCAAGTTCAGAATGAGTTGCTCCACTGCTGATGTAAAGGATGGAGTTCACTGTCTTTGGGTCAGAAATAGTGATGAAGGGCCTCGTGGCACCATGTCTTCATCTTCACAAGGGCTTTACAAGAGCCTGCTGATTCTTGCAGATGCTCCAGAAATGCTGACTGAAGAAGATCTCTGCACCCTGCTTATCATTTCTGAGCAACTCAGGGGAACTATGGCTCAGAGGACCATTCCCTGCTGGTTCAGACTCTCTTTTTAAATGTCCAGAGGCAGACTCTGTCTGCATTGCTGAGATGTTTGTGACAAATGTGTAGAGCTGATCTTGCCAGGCACTGAACACTTTGGATGGAGTCAGCGATGAATGTAAGCACAGAACTGGTTCCTTTGACAAAATTATTCAAGTGTTTAAACCCACAGTCAGACCCCTTTCTGGACTAAGCCAGTGTACCTTCCTTTGGGCATCCCTCACGCAAATATCAGTGCCCCTAACAAGCATGGTGGTTTTGCTGGTCCAGCATATATGGAGGGAGGTTTTGTATGAGATGGGGGGTGGATCTGGGGGATTGGGGTGGAGGGATCAGAGGGATGTGAATTCTAGGCCCTCCAAAGCTTGAGAAGAGAATGAATTGAGAGCTCTTCTCAAGAGAGGTCAGGTTCCTGGGCTGTAATCACCTTAGCAGGGCATCCTCCACAGTCAGGAGCCCATGAGAAATTAGCTTGTCATTAGGGCACTTGGGAGAGGGGCAGATCCCAGGAGCATAACACAGGTTTTTCTGATCACTTGTTACAGCCTATGCACCTTGCTTGAGGAGGAGGTACCAAAGTGCTATCCTGGGTCTCATCCTTCATCCTTCTGCATGTCCAGCATGAGCAACTCAAGTCATCTTAAGAATAACTTTCATCTGGTTCTTTTCTGAGACCAGCAGCAGTAGCAATTCGCATGGTACACAGAAGTCCTCTGCCTGTCAGTTGGGACATTTTCCCTTCATCCTGAAGGTGCTAATTAACACTAGCTAGGAGAATCACCGCTCTGAGAGGAGTGCATCCTCAGTGACAGGTACGTGCCAAGCTGGGGCAGGATCCTCTAAACCTCCCAGGAGAGGTTTAGACTAGATATTAGGAAAAATTTCTTTACTGAGATAGTGGTCAAGCATTGTAACAGGCTGTCCAGGGAGGTGATGGAGTCACCATCACTGGAAGTATTAAAAAATCGTGTGGATGTGGCACTTCGGGACATGGTTTAGTGGGCATGGTGGTGTTGGGTTGGTGGTTGGACTTGATGATCTTAAAGGTCTTTTCCAACCTTAATGATTCTGTGATTCTGTGATCAGCCTCCGTCAGCTTCCCTAACATCTTCCAGTGGTATGAGCTGGACGCTGCCCAAGCAGGCTTTTCTCAGCCCTCCCTTGCCTCCTCTGCCAAGGAGGGAATGGCACATCCCCTTCCAGGGTTGTGTCAAACCCCCAAAAAGCCATACATCTTACTTGAACTCCTTTCAATCTGCTGTCCTAAAAGTTTAATAAAGGTAATGGCCCCAGGCCATCCCTGTAAGCCAGCAAAGAGACCTCTGATCTTGTAAATCACATTGTAAATTGCCTACATATCTCTCAGATTTTGTTCGTTTATTTGTTTCAGTTTTCCTTTGCAGCTCTCAGCTGGTGCCGGATGAAGGAGACCGGATCAGACCAGACCGACCACGGAGTCGAGCCAGCATGGCAAATCTGGAATAATTTCTTTTTTTTTCATTTTGCAATAGAGCAGCAGCAAGTTAGCTCTTGAGCCAGCACCTCACAGTCCCTTGTGACTATCACAGATATAAAAACCGTGTGATGTTGCTTGGTAACACTCAAATGTAAGTACTGTAGATGTCACAAGGACTGCACTGTATTTAATCAAAAGTAACAAATACTATATAAACACACCAAACTCAGGGGCATCTGCTATTAATTCAACAGGGCAAGGGTAATAGTGCTGCTCATAAATTTGAAATTCTCTGCATATTAAATAGGAATTGCTGACAGCATAGCTCTTACCATACAATCTGTAAAAGGGGGGAAAAATATGATTCACTGGCCGTTGATAAATCAAACAAATTAAACCTATGGAGTAAAACCAAGACACGGTGAAGGCAGTCTGTCAGAATCAAACAAAACAGCATCCAAATTAACCCAGGCAAGATCCAGACTCAGGCTGCAGCCGCAGATCAAAACATTCCTCTGCATATAAACATCCTGCCATGGGGGCTGATCAACGTCTCACATTAGTAATACTATATTCCCCAAGAAGGGTTTTCAAGGCACACATCAGCACAAAAGATGTGAAGTTCAAAGCCAACAATAAGAAAACAATTAGAAACAGACATCTCCTACTCAAGGACTACACCAAGAATGGCAAACTTTTTTATTAGCACAATAATCCCTGCAGTGGCAAAGGAGAGCGCTCAGAGAAGAGACAAAATAGTCTGCGAAAATTAGAATAACAATATACTAGTGGACAATATTTTATAAGTGCATAGTGGGAAACAAAAACCAGGGAAAGGACAACACAGCAATAAATAAATAAAAAGATGCAGCCTTTAAACCCACGCAAAATGGACTTCAGTTTATCTTACATATTTTTATATTGCTCCTACCCCCAAATTGGAACACTTTGTGGTCTTTAATGTATTTATGAACATGAAACCTTTCTGATAAAGGGATTATCAGAATGAGCTGAATATGAGCCGGCAGTGTGCCCAGGTGGCCAAGAAGGCCAACAGCGTCCTGGCCTGTATCAGAAAGAGCGTAGCCAGCAGGAGTAGGGAAGTGATCGTGCCCCTGTACTTGGCACTGGTGAGGCCGCACCTCGAATACTGTGTTCAGTTTTGGGCCCCTCACTACAAGAAGGACGTTGAGGTGCTGGAGCGTGTCCAGAGAAGGGCAACGAAGCTGGTGAGGGGTCTGGAGCACAAGTCTTATGAGGAGCGGCTGAGGGAACTGGGGTTGTTCAGTCTGGAGAAGAGGCGGCTGAGGGGAGACCTTATCGCTCTCTAAAGCTACCTGAAAGGGGGTTGTGGTGATGAGGATGTTGGTCTCTTCTCCCAAGTAACTAGTGATAGGACAAGAGGAAATGGCCTCAAGTTGCGCCAGGGGAGGTTTAGATTGGATATTAGGAAAAATTTCTTCACTGAGAGAGTGGTCAGGTATTGGAACAGGCTGCCCAGGGAGGTGGTGGAGTTGCCATCTCTGGAAGTGTTCAAAAACCGTGTGGATGTGGCGCTTCAGAACATGGTTTAGGGTGCATGGTGGTGTTGGGTTAACGGTTGGACTTGATGATCTCGAAGGTCCCTTCCGACCTTAATGATTCTGTGATTCTGTGAGGTCTTACACAGGTATCCAGTGAGGAAGCAGTGAGTTGAATCCCTCCTTTTCAGCATGAGGCCAGTCTTGGACTGCACTTCCTTTCTTTACTGTAGTTTTTCTCTAATCTCATTTCATCAGAGTGCAGGCCACAGTATATATATTAAAAGACAGGAAGAGTAAAAATGAATAATTGGAATGTATTGAAAAGTATAGGACCTGGGCATGACGTAAATGGTATGGAATAAGGGGTGGATACTGTCCTGGTTT
>NW_010531374.1:15684-21256 GCF_000687285.1 Phaethon lepturus | reverse complement strand
TCATGGGGTGGTGAGCAATTGCTGTATTGGGCATCACTTGTTCTTGTACATTCCTTTGTTGGTATTATCATTGTTGTTTCCTTTTTTTTTCTGTCCTATTAAACCGTGTTTATCTCAACCCACGAGTTTTTTTCCCAATTCTCTTCCCCATCCCACTGCGGGAGGGGGAGTGAGCGAGCGGCTGCGTGGTGCTTAGTTGCCGGCTGGGGCTAAACCACGACAAGTATATATGTGTTTCAGTAGATAAAATGGATGTATAATGCTGTCCTGTTCGTTCAGGGAAACCTATTTCTTTCTGCTACTGTGTCTTTTAAAGTTTGTGTTATGAACCAGTCTCATCTGCACTTACACTTCAGGAGCTCCCTTCCTCTACCCAGGCTTGTTTCAGCTCCCACATTTTTGCTGCAGCCATTAGAGAAAACATCCCATAGTTACTGCGATGGCGCTAATCACAAGGTGTTAAAATAAACATTACTTTTTACATTAAAATAAAACTATGCAATGGCCGTGCTGCTGGATCATGTCCTTTGGTCTTCCCTCTCTCTGTTTTCTGACAACTGCTCCACCAAGGGCTCTACCCAGAATTGCCCCTTTACTGCTGTTGCTGCAGTTACTTCAGGCCACTCTGGAAGTAGCTTGTCTTTTCCAGTATTTACCGTTCTTGTGATTTTTTTTGTTTCCTTGGCAAATGTAATCTCGGTGAATTGACACTGAGGAACCACCAAGGACAGACGTTTGCTTGGAGGTTTCCTGGGCAGCAATACAATGCAAGAAGAGACATGAGGCCACTGAAGACGGCTTAACCACAGGTGAGACCTTCCTGGCAGGGAGGCCCTCAGAGACGGGTTGCAGTGGGACGTTTGCCCCATCTGAGCAGCAGCCCTGGGATCCCCCCTATTAGTGCTTTTGCTGAAATGCAGCATCCACAGCTCTTCTGTTAGATGGGGAAGGCAATTACATGGGAAGCTTTATTTGGGGATGAGCCGTCATCCCCAAATGTTCTGTGTCTTTCCTATCAGCACTTTCACGTGCTATGTCATAAAAATGTTGGAGAGCGTTGGCTAAGATCCAATAGCAGTTTGTTACAATTCAAAACTATTTCTTCAGAAATTTTAAACAAGAGGAAACTAAGCTAGAGGAGGAGATATTTATGCCAGAGGAGTGAATCCCTGCAGCATTTTCCCTGCGGGAACACTGTCCGTCGCTGACGGCCAGGGTTACCTGCCACTCGCGTCTCCTGTGCTCAACAGCCTGAGAGGGAAGGAAAGAATGGGTGTGGGAGGACCACGCTGCCCTTCATTTCACACTGTAAGCTTTTTCTTAATTTCATTTGAGAAAACATAAATCTCCCTGGAGTGGGCTGTCAGCATGAGCTGGTTTGGGGAGGGGGGCTATTGAGAGATTGCCTTGGGGTAAAATCAACTTCCCCCTCCTGATTTGCTCAAATCTTTGGCAGACCCTAGGAACATAAACCAAGTCATTTTTAACTGTGCCTTATTAAAATCAAGTTATAGAGAAAAAAAGAACAAGTTTTAAAAGTGGATAGGAGCGGTGATGAGTTCCAGACCTGGTCCTTGAGCAGCAGGTGGTTAGCGGGAACCTTCCGAGGAGCTGTGCTCGGGAAGGTGCCCTGGGACAGGCTCTGCAGTCATATCTGTTAGCAATAATTTCTCCAGCAATTCTCTGAGGTTGTGAAATAAATATAGGCTCCAATAAAATAGATGGCATTTGTATTTAATGATGACTGTTCTCAGAAAGAGCTTGCACTCTGTCAAGAGGGCCATAAGGTGAACAAAGAAAGTGAAATGTAACCTGAAGAATATTATGCAGCTGTGAAGCTACATTTGGATCGATTAAATGGATGAAGAGAGGAAAAAATATAATGTGGGTCCTTCACTCTGGGATATGACTGTGAATGTGTTACTCTCAAATACTCTGAAGACATGTGCCAAGCAAATTCCCGTATGGGCATTTCCACCTTTCACTGACTGCCCTCAAAATGAAACCCATTCAGTGAACTCAATCACTCTTAAGGCAAGATTTTTCCAGGGACCCTATATCCCTATAACCAAGAAAATCAGCCTGCTGTAACTTCCCAGTACAAAGCACAGACATCAGCTCCTGCTGCAGGTCCTGTGTTCGTTCCCAGGCTTGTTTGAGATGCTGGTTTCTGCATAGAGGTTGGGTGCTTCACCTGCTCTTCTGTGAAGTAGTGGCCTATGAAAAGAACATTCAATTTGGGATGTTGTGAATGAAGTGTTTTTGGATAATAGTGCTAACCAGCATGATCCCCTTATGACACAAATGTTTAGACAAAATCTGGTCTGCTAAAGGTTATGTCTGTTAAGAGAGAAAATGATCCTACCGTGAGGTTTTAATGTTGAACCATTCTGTTTACTTTTTGAGACTAATGAAGCTCTGTTTCTCTGAGCATAGAGAAATCAAATAGCAATTAGCCATTTCTTTTCTCTGAGTTTCAAGCCTTTGCAAGTCAACCCTCAGCCCTTGTAGTCTCGCTTTTAGCTTGTTTTGGGACCTATAACCTTCCACCTTTTTTTCACATTGACGTAAAACTTCAGAAAAAATAGCTAGTGACATTTCTTCCTGAACATGTCATTTTGGTTTAGGGAGTTGTGCTACAGAAGCCACTGTTATTTCAGCTATTTGAATTCATTAGGAAGTGTAACTGTTCCTTGATGGTATCATGAGTGGACGTCAGCAGTTTATGCCCCATCCATAACAAGGATTCACTAGAAATGGCTGAAATAACTATAATGAGTTAGCCATAAATTTTGTCATTAAACAAGGTGGATGTGCAGGAACAGTAACGCCAGAAGAAGCACTGTAGCGATCACAGAAGTTGATCTCTCCATCACAAATGACAGCAATGCTTGATTAAGCAAAACCACTGAAATATTTTGGAAGTCTACTGAAGACGAGCCCAATTCCAAGATCCACTGCCCATAGGCTTCTGAACAATAGATTTAAACTGAGATGAAGAGTCGTGTTACAGATGGTCCTTTTTTTTCATACCATTGTATAAACCAATTTTTAAAAATTAAGGCAGTGCTAATTTTGTTGGTTTCTGTCTCAAAACTTTGCCCAAATGCAGTACCTTTCATTTTTAAATTA
Organism: Phaethon lepturus; assembly: GCF_000687285.1. Lineage (NCBI taxonomy): Eukaryota > Metazoa > Chordata > Aves > Phaethontiformes > Phaethontidae > Phaethon > Phaethon lepturus. The sequence goes on along the minus strand of NW_010531374.1, from coordinate 18,124 downwards.
TTTTCATTATTCTGTAATTATTTTGCCAGTGAGGCTCACTTCTCTTCTAATTTCTCTCCCTTTTCCTATTACGTGAACATAACGTCATGTTATTATAGAGCTGCTCCTGAGTGTTTGGATCATGGTCAATAATAAAATGGAAGCATTAGCTGCCTTTTTCACCATGCCCTCTCCTTCAGCAAAGAGAAATTAAACTCTACAAGAAAAAACATAATTTTTTTGCATCTATTTTCAGAAGCTGTGTCTCATTCAATTTTCAGCTGGAATAATGATTCTTTAAGAGAAGGCCCAATCTGATGTCTGTTGTGGGATTTTAAATGGACACTGAAGAAAATGCTACGAATTGCAGTGCCCCAGCCTTTGCATGGGGAAGCAGCAGGTCTTCCAGCCAGCAGAATGTCAGTATGAGACACACTGCCCAGGACTGACAACATGCTGTGTGGCTCCTGGAGAGCCACTGCAGACTGCCTAGGGCTGTAACTCTTTATTTCATCTGGAACAGATGAAATGTAAAATTCCCTTTTGCAAGGAAGCCCTTATAACTCAGGTCTGGTTTATTCATTTGATGCTAAACTGCTCTGAAGGGTCAGTGCCTTATTGCTATGTGGAGCAGAGGCGGTCAGCGTGAAGGTCATGCCTGGTTCACAAGGATATGTAATGGGGTTCACTGTGACCCACCAACGACAGAGGCTTACACATGTGTCACTGAAGCAACGGCATGACACATGTCTATCAAAGGCATCACCATCTCTGTGGGAGTGCTAACTGTTGGGCCAACTATGTTCACATATTGTTGGAAATTTAAAAGCAGATCATGCCCAAGGCAAGGTTCACCCCTGCAATAGAGAATCAGAAAGAGCCTTGAATTTGCAATAAACAAAGATAGAGCTGTTGGCAGGAAAAGCTTGTAGTGTGCAAGCCTCCTCCAAACCTTTGGAGCTTGCACCTTTTCCAGGTTCCCACCAAGCTGCTTACAAATGCTGTGCTCACATGTATGCCTGTGCTGCAGGTAGGAGCACATGCTAGAGGCTACCCTTACAGCAGCACCATTAATATACTTGAAGAAATGGTAAATAAGGGCATAGAAAAGGCTTGGAAAATGGAGACAGGAGAATAGTACCTGGGAGAGGATGCAGAAAGGAAAACAGGGTCATTCACATGAATTAAAAATGATTTGGAGACAAAAGCATGAAGATGAGAGGTAGTTGGAAGAGAGGGTACAAATCTGCTATGGGAAGAAATGGGGAGCCTGGGAAGGGCACGGACAGGCTGAGTATCTTTGTAATGCACGGTAGTAAAGAAAGCCTGGCTACACCTCTCCTAGGAATTTAAACAGGCCAGGGAACATCCCTGAGCACTGCAACTTGACTGTTTGTACTAGCCCTAGCTATTTATGGGGGGTAGCTTGCAAAGGGCTACAATTTTGGAGGCTGAGTGACCTGTAGGCTGGCCTTGCCTTCAGAGGACAGTCCTAAGCACATTTCATTGACCAGTATAGATAGAGCCCTTTTGTATATGAATTTTAGATCATGTGCCATCTCAAGCGGTCCTGGGCATGACTGAAATGCCTGCAGAGGATTAAAGTGTTGTCCTGCTTCGTTAGACTGACGATGTAGAGTCTAGTCTCACAGTTCATGGGATGTGGGTTGGGTTGATGTTTGTTAACATGAAGCCAGTTCTCACAGAGCAGGGAGCAGAAGCCCTAGTCAGAGCCTGCAGAGTGGTTCTGGTCCTTGCTGCCTTTGCAGAGTGCTGCCTGGTGTGTGTGCAGTATATGCAGCGTCAAAATGATGCCATGCTGGCTCAGGGATTTGCCCAAAGAACAAGCCCTGCTCCAAAGGACTTAGATCTTACTGTTTGGAATAGGTTGAAGAAGTCTGGAAAACAGAGGAACAAAGGCTGCAACATGAGGGATGAGGTAATCAAAGCCAAACATAAAGGTGTGTTCAGAGAAACGAGAGGAGGCTCAGAAGAGCCCAGAGCCACCAAAGCATACACAAGAAGAACCATCAAATATGCTGAAGTCTCAGTGAGGTGAGACCAAGAACGTGAAGCCCACCAGTGAGCCTGGCGGTGGCCAGCCTCAATCATGCAATGCTGACAAACACAGTAATTTAAGGGGATCAGGAAAGAGCTGGCAGAGAGGCATTCGGGGGACAGGTCTGGAAGAGTTTACAGATACAGGGAAGGGAGAAGGCAGGGTGTTCACTGCACTAGAGGGATTTTGGGGAACAATGAGAAGACGCAAGAAAACATTTGTCTGATGACGTTGAAGAGGGAAGGGTTTCTCTGTAACAGCAGTTATGTGAAATAGCAGTGTGCTACTGCAGAAGCTATTGTGTCCCTACAGTAACTCATAGCCCTTCCTTCCTTCCTTCCTTCCTGCCTTCCTGCCTTCCTGCCTTCCTGCCTTCCTGCCTCCCTGCCTGCCTTCCTGCCT
>NW_010531374.1:15064-15620 GCF_000687285.1 Phaethon lepturus | reverse complement strand
TTTCTCCCTCCCTCCCTCCCTCTCTCCCTTCCCTGCAAACACATACAAACTGGAACATTGCAGGTCTAAGGCAAGCAGATGGTCTGCAAACAGAAAGAGATGTTCAAGCTGCCTAGCCCAGAGGCATCACCACACATCTATTCAGACTAGGGTCTATTTTGGGCTTGGCCCCCTCCTTGGCACAGTCCCGAGCTTCTCCTGTGACTCTGCCAAACTCTGAGCTGAGTCTCCTTTTTTTGACAGAACTGGCACGTGTTGTTCTTCATTCACAATCTGTTTTTAGAGTCATTTTTACAGCAAATAGCCAAAGGAAAAAACATTTTATTGCATAACAAGACAACCCAGAAATAGTGAAATGAAGGTGAGAAATGTGTTATCAGGACTGAAATTAATCATTAAAAAAGAGGTTTGAGAGCGGGTTAACTCATGCCTTTGTGCTATTTTTGTGACTCCTACTACTGCATTGTCAGGTCCTGGTGTAGCACCGTGTCTGGAGCTCCAGCCTGTGCTGCTGACTGCAAAATAAGCACTCACTTTGGAATACTTTTCTCATTTT
>NW_010531374.1:4210-15033 GCF_000687285.1 Phaethon lepturus | reverse complement strand
TTTCCCTAAAGAAAATCAATGAACAAGTGACCCAGACAGTTGGGTTTGCTCACTCCAATGGTGCTGCAAAGCCTGGCATGCCAAGGCCTGGCTGTGCCCGACGCTTGCTGCTTCCACCATGCGTTTGGACACTGGGTAGATGGAGTGGGAACAAACCCACGGCCCCCGCCTCCGCGCAGGGTGTGCAGCTGAGGGCTCTTTTCTAAGAAAGGCACCTGCTGCCAGGTTTGAGGCAGCCTCAGCCACTCAACCATTCACCAACTCGAGCTGATGCCCGTATTTCCACCACCGAGCTTTCCAGCGGCCCTGCCCAAAACGCAAACATCACTTCCATGTTCTTCTTCTTCAACACATGCCATCAGTGGTTCCCAAAGCAGTGGCATGTCTCCCATCAGTCTGCATTGCTCCCACGCCTCACAGATGCTCCTCTAAGTGCTTCCTCGCAGCAGCAGCTTTTCCTACAAGGGCAGCATGGAGCAGACAGGTTGTCCTGTGAGCCCGGGGGCTGTGTCTGTGCTGGCGCATGGGACGTGCCCAGGATGCTTGCACTGAAATGGCTCATCAGGAATGCATTCCAAACTGTGTCCAGTGCCTGGTTGGGATGGGTTAGCTGTACTGCTCCAAAACGATGCTGGGATTGTGCTATCAACATAACAGGGTAGACGGCCTGGGGATGTTCCCAGGCACTCAGGTGCAAACCAGGCTGTACAAACCACCTGAAAGAGGTGGCTGTTCAAAGTCCTCCCTCAGTCATGGGGTAACCGGCCCCTCTGAATTTGTGTAGGGCTAAGGCTCTGGGTCTCTCAGAGCAGACCAGCCCCAGGTGTCCTAGTCTTGGCCATCCTGAAGTTTTGCCCATCGAGAAAACCAAAGGTGTCTACAATGAAAGTAAGAACAGGCAGAAGGAGAGAACATTCACTCTTGCCAGATCATTCCTAGGTACAGACATTGTTCTGCAAAAGAGAGCACTGCTGGCACGGTGAAAGGAATCCTTTTCTTGGGAGGTTGTGTGGATGGATGGATCAATGAGTGGATAGTGGGATGAAGACCAGCTGAGAAAGAATAGTTACAAAATATTTAAAGGCCATAAATACAAACATAAAAGAAAGATAAAGATACGGAAAAGACTGGCTTTCTAGGACCATCTTTTTATTTAACTATCACAAGGCATACAGCAATGCCTTCTGACTGTAGGGAACCCACCCCAGTTTCAGCAGCTCCAGCCTGGCTCCTCTGAGGTCCCACAGAGAAATGTCCACTTCCAGCAGCTGCCCCGAGTGTGGCATCCAGAGCAAGCACTGCACATTTTAATTTACTTGAGTTGGCTAACACAGGTGGAAGCTGCTTTGCAGGAGTCTCTCCAGCCGGGTTTCGTGCCTACCTCTGTTAGGAGTGTATTTGGTCTCGGTGCCTATGTAAAGCATGACCTGCAAGTGTCCAGCAGACGACCTTTGGGGCAGTGCAATGCCCCTGGGCTTCGTAGGCTGGCTAAAGCTTGTCATACACAGCCAGGAGCTTCCTCTCACCGCCCTGTAGCAGCCATCAGCACACTCGGTTTGCCTTATAAGTCTGGCTTATAAGAGGCATCTTCCTACCTGATAACCCTCTTTGAACGACAAACCCCAGGTAACTTCCAGCTATGATCATGTAAACAAGTATTAAATAGGAGCAACTGCTCTTAAAGTCATGTGAGCCATTTTACGTGTAACAGCTATTATATTTAGCCTAAAACTTACCTTCCTTACCTTTATATGCCCATAAATGTTGTTCTTCATAAATGCAGACAAAGACAAGTACTGGTTTTCTATAGGCCTCTTTAACATGTAAGTCAACAGAACTAAAATTAAGGGCATACTTTCACCTTCACATGTTTCATGGGAAAGACTAACATAAAATGAAGTGAGTACTTTGCAATGAGCTCTGCACAGGTCTAACATAACATGTTTTGTTGCAAACTGACCTTGGCTAGACTGTTTTTTCAGAAGATTTCAAACCTCAATGAACTGGAGAATTGCAAAGACAGCTGGAGAAATTTTTAGTTCTCTAAGCCTCTACTAAGCCTCTAATTTTCCCTAGACATCTCCCTGGTAGGAATTCAAAGTTTACATTTTTGCCCATGGACAGGGTGATGTATGTGGGAATTCATGTGGCATACGCTCTAGTTCATTAAAAGAGTAATAAAACTTAAATCTTTCTGCACTTGTAAAAAACTACTTCTCACCTGAATCACCACTATAGAAGGTTGTGAATATTTTCAGCTGAATTATACTTTAAATATAAAATGTTATTAAATCAAAATATTTTTCAACCATGTTTGATGCGTACATCAACACATCGGCCTTACTGTGTATGTCATGAATTTCACCTATATATTTCCTTTACCTCTCCTTCTTTTCTTTTTTTTTTTATTATTAATTTTTAAAAACCACAAAATCTAAGAAAGTAGAAAGAAATGTTTCAATTTCTTGGGACATTGCTTGCTTACCTGCCATTCCCCCGCAGCAGAAGGAACTCACACCCCTTGTCTTCTCTGTCCTGTGGCTCTCATCTTTGAATGACCAGGTCGGGTTTACTTGTGGTTGCAAGAAACATGTCCCATCCTCCTCTCTTTTCTAGCAGTCATGTGAATAATTTAATTGGTGGCACCAAGACTATTCCAACAGATAAGTGCTAGCCAGAACAATTTGTACATGACATTCTAGGGAAAAATATCCTGTGTGCAGTAGCTATATTAAACTGAACTCTCCTCATATGAGAAGTTATTCAGTGGTAAAATCAATTAATGACCTTATTTTCTAACTTTGGATATTGCAATTATTGTTTCTGTGAAACTACTCCAAACTGGTAAAATAAACTTTAAAACATTTTTACTTGCATAATTCAAACCTGAAATGATTTTTCCTTAACTTCAAATTCTGCGTACATTTCTCACTGGAAATCTTGCCAGACAAATCTCTTCTCTGAGTGTTTTTCTTTACTACCAACTTATAAATTTCAGAAACTAAGACAGTGTCTCTAAATGTTAACATAACCTTAACTCTAGGCTCCCATGTGACATGGGAATAGTTACTTCTGTGGAGAAAAATAATATAGAAACACAGGAAAGAAGAAAGAACCAACATAATGGCTAACTTCATGTTTGTGCAATTAAAAAAAATAAAAAGCCATGAGAAGAGCATAAAATGCACCTCTGCAACAGAGGCTGTCCTGTATCTCAGCAAGCCTGCCCATGTTGGCACAGAACCTTGCTGTCTTCCACTGAAGCAGTGCCATGCTGGTGGGCTACCATAATGGTATGAAGCATCCCCATGTTGCTACTGAGTAGCCCATGGTCAGAACTAGGCCGAGCTTTCTGTAGTTGACGTGAACTACCATTGGTGTCAGTAACCCATGGCTGAGCTTTTCCCCAACCCCAGGGTCCTGCCAGTGCCTCAGACAGATGGCCTGAAATGGGAGGACCTGAACCTGCCTGGTGCTTTTCTCCCATGGCCTCCGGACAGGGAGATCTTGTGGGCAGGCACGACACATCACGGCCCAGCTTTGGGGCCCAGCCAATTTGACCTAAAATTGCCGTTTTACTGAAGGGCTGGGCAGAAATTGCCCTGCTGCCTTCCATGGTGGCATTTGAAGTGACTTGTACAATCTAGGTTGCAAGCAAGACGAGGTGAAGCTGAGCACCAGCTGGAAAGGTAGCCAGGAAGGGAAACAAGAGCAGCGAGGAGGAGGGCCTAGCTGTGGTTCAGGATTTGGAGAGAAGCTGGGGATGGTGGTAGCAGCAAAGGCAGCCTAAGATAACAGTAAGGACGCCTGGCTTTGGTCAGTGTTGCTTTGAGGAAGGGCTTTTCCCTGGGGGAGCAAGGAAAGAGCCCTTCCCCTGCCAGAGCTTTTGGCCAGAAACCTCCCTCAGCTGACAGAGAAGGTGGCAGCTTCCATGCTGGCTGGGGCTGCGTGTGGTGGCAGGCAATCAAGTGCCACTCCTGTGCTGGACATACTTCTTTGCACAGCAGAAATATGTCCACATGCCTACAAGTCAAGCCCAGAGCATCTGCCTGTTTATCTCAAACCCTGGATGTTTCTGCTCCTTCCTCTGGCGTACATGACCACATCCACATCTTCCAGCGCGTGCGAGGACGCCGCACTCCCAGTTCGTGCACCGCTCTACAGAAATACCAGGCCTGGCACTGCTGACGGTTTGTTCAGGGCAGAGCTGCTGTGCCCCAGTGCTGTGCACCAAGGCGCTGCGCTTGGAAAAGGCTGGGATGTGAGAAAAAACAGGCGCTGGCTGAATCCTGCCAACACCCCACTAATCATTCACAAGGCTGCCTGGCAAAAAAACATTAACAGCCTATGGTCTAATAAAAAAGACAATTACTCTACATCTGTCTATATGCACACGAGAGGGCAAGAAGGTCCGAGATGCATTTTGTCTTACAAAAGATGAAGGTCTCACAAATGATGAAGATCTTACATTTTGCCTTTTGCCCTGGGAGGTGCTGCTCCTGCCTCTGCCTTGGTCCTGAAATTGTAAAGGCTTAGCTGATGCTTTCAGGATCAGGCAGGTCCTCTTTCACCCCAGGACCGGATTGCTGTTCTCACGCCTCTGCATTCTCTAATGAATTTCTTTGCTGTTACGAAGACGTTTCGCAAATGCCGTCGTGCTGGGTCCTAGCATGTGTCTGGGCATGCAGCGTAGCAGCCACGGTGAAGCTGAACGATCAGCTTGGCAGTGAAACGGGATCCCCAGGACTGTGTGCAACAGGCGTCCCCGAAAGAATGGGAACGAACCTCACACTGGGTGAGTGGGAAAGTTTTCAATTGCTGGGAAACAAGCTGAATTTAACAAATGAAAATTGCTCCTTCATTTGGATAGCACAGGCTGCCAGCTTTTCTCAGTATCCGCCTGACAATCACGTCCTGCACCCACCATCTCACATGCCGCATGTTTTCCAGTTTCTTGACTTTCACCCCAGCCTTTGACTGTGCTTCTTGGAGCCATCATTGGTTTTTTTTGGCTTCTGCCTTGTGTTCCCCTTTGACATGAAAGGTGTATGCCACGTCCAAACCTACTACCACAGACAGCTGACAAAAGTTGAGCTTCTCTCAGACAAGCATTACTAATAGCTTCCATTTCCTATAGCTGCCACAATAGGAGGGAAGGGTCTTGCATCAACTGCAGAGTCTTCTCTCAAGTTGTGTGAAATCTCTCAGCCCACCTGAACTGTGGTCAAGTTAAAACCTTGCACTTAAGAGGTTCACGCAGAACGATGCTCTTGGAAAAAATATGTCAAAGGCATAAACCAGTGATTTTTCATACACCTTTTCCATGCATTTTCCTTCAGTGTAGTGCCTCATCTATCTCCTCATACAATCTGCTGTAGATTAACATTGGAATGGAAACTTGTGTAACATATTTTCTAACACAGAAAAACGCAACTTACTTACATTGGTACTTGACATATCAATATGCATATCATCCAGAGAAAATGTCAATACTTGGGACCAGCAATTTCATCAGAAGGAATTAAATTAAAGTGAGCAAATGTAATTGTAGCTAATTTCCATTCTCTGGAAGAACATGCTATTGAAGTTGTCGTAGGCGAAAAAATAGCTTAAATTGTGAATGTTAAAAGGCAGCAGATCACTGGGTATGTGTGTGTGGGGGTGTGACTGTCCAACATTGAACATTTGAACACTGAAGAAGAAACTTGCTACTTCCTAGCTGCAACTGGAATGGTCTGCTTGCAAATTTTGGTAATACATGAGCTAAAGAAAAGCAGCACAACCTGAATGCTCCAGTTAATAAAGAGCCATGAGACAGAGCCACCAGGTAGGAGGCTGATCACATGCCAGGCTTCTGCACATGGACCATGTAGGTTGGGGGCTTGGGGTCCCTGTCAAGAATTGATCTTGGAAAGAAAAACATCAGAGGGAAGATCTTGGAACTGGAGGAAGATTCCAGAGATCAGGGACATGTGTGGAGAAAAGTGTTGGGGGTGCCCAGGGACCTTGGCCACTGATGCCCAAGGCTGGTAGCAGGGAGCAGCAGCTCAGCAGGACCTGACCCAGCTTTCGGCCTGAGCATCTTGGGGCAGCCATGACCTGCCTGCGGGAGGAACGTGGAGACCTGGGGGAAGCACGAAAGCAAGTGTGGGAGATAATGACAGAGAGCAAGAGCTTGAATTGTGTCAGCTCTTAAATAAATCCCAGTACCCAGATCCACTATGTGTTGTTATTTATTATCTCACTCCTGACAAAGCTGTAATTAAGCCTTGAGCAGAGCAGAGAGGACTCCATAAACGAGTAATGCAAGGAGGTTTTATTTAAACAGGCATCTGTGGAACAGAAAGGGGAGAATGCCTGACTGGACATTTTCTTTTATAAATAAATTTGGGGTTTTTTGAATATGAGAAACAGTTGGCCCAACAGCTGCCAGTTATGTGACTGCATAAGATTTGCAAAGTGGGATGAGCATATTTGGAATACATTTTTGCTACACTATTAAAAATATGTTGGCAGCAGAAGACGCACTTAAAACTACTTTTTAAAAGTGTACAGATTTTACTTTCTACATCTGAAAATGTTCTTATCCTGAAAGAGTTCTGTCTCAATCTGAATCTGCAAGCAAATAAAAGCAAGGTAAAGAATGATAATTCTGTGACATAGAAAATGTAGGTTTGTGAAATGCAGTTTCCTTCTGACAGGTCAGAGAAAGCAAGCTACTCCCACAAAATGAGGCACTCCTCTTTTTTTCTGAGCAGCTTTACAGTCAAAGCATGTCTGGAGTTTGGAAAAGATTATTACTCATTATTTTTGCCTTGAGACTTGGGAAGACTGTGTAAGAAGGTATGTAAGCTTCTTAGGAAGATATGCCATGCCTCAGAAAACTCACAAACATGGAAAAGGAGGCAACCAGTGTAGCTAGCCGCAGCGAGAAGAATGCTGGCAATGACACAACTGTGGCTGGCATGATGACCGGCACTTGCATCTCCCAGGTAAGCGCATTTTTAAGTGCTCCAGAACATCATCATTCCCAAAGTGGATTGATAGTGCCTAAGGCTGTAGGTACACTATGAAAAGCAAGAGGCTGGGGAAACGGGCTGAGCACCAGCCCGTATTTAGTGCACACCCTGGCATGGTACTAACCTGTGACACTAGAGCTGCCCGGAGCTGGCAGGAGCCACTGGAAAGGTCTCACTAAGGTTGGTAATAAATAAGCATGAAGAGGTGCTCCAAGCTCGTGCTGATACTTGCCTTGTGCTGGATCACAGCATCTGTTAGCACGAACTCCTGACGCCTCAGCAGCAGCGAGCACAGCGTCACTGAATTTTGGAAGGTGTCTGCAGAGGGACGCACTCATGCACTGCTGTGCCATGCCACCCATGCTTTTTGTCTCTGAGGCACGCTGAGGGGTCTCAGAGGGAGTTACTGGAGCAAGTATGAAGGAAGATTTGTACAGCCTGGGCCAAAGTCTGAGTAATGTACAACTCCTATTTACAGCATCTGGTCCAAGCCCTCCTTTTGCTGTAGTTGAGAAGACAGACAGGGAAATAGTTGCTTTAAATTTATTATCACCCTATCTAATTATCTGCTTGATTTTTTTTTCTATTCCTTTCATTAAGCTGGAGGATTTGTGTTTGTAAGTGAGGAAAACTAGATCTGAGCACCAGAAAGTTCAGTTAAACTTTCCCAGGTTTCAAGGTGACTCAAACTGATGTTCTACTACTGACCCCAGAAATCTGCACTTTTCCCTTTTTGCTGTTAATCAGAGAGGTTGGAAAGAAGGGTTACCTAAATTAAAGATCATGTTGCTGGCTTTATGTATGACTTCTTAGTCTTGCCATTCCTGATTTTCAGATGGTGAAGTTCATTCGCTCTCCACGTGCTGGAAGGCCCAAAACACGCCTGGGAAACTCCAGCTCAGCAGTGATGAGCTTAGAAATTTTTCCATTTTGGTCAGTAATTTCACCTCTCTCCTCCTCCATCATTTCCCAAGGCAAGGCTTATGCCAGACACAAACAGCACTGCTTCTCAAATAACTCAACTTCGTAGAAGGAGGCGAGCTGTCATTTATTTTTTATCTTGCTCAAATAGCTCATAATCTGAATAACTAATTTACCCTGTACTTGAAGAAGGACAGGAAATATCAGGGCAATGCAAATAAGCAGACAGATTTTGCAAAGCCAACCTTCAGACAGGCTATCTTTCTCCACTTAATTTAATGTCCTATCCCCCTTCTCCTCTCACTGCCTTCATCCAGTAGACCCAGAGTTTCTCTCCAGCCTCAAAATGTTTTTGCATGGCTGTGTGCCAGAAAAAGTCCTGTGCATTGTGCTTCCCCTGAAAACACTGTTTAAATGCTCCCAAACTGGTACCCAGGCTCTGTACTGGCCCTCCCAGTGCAGGGGAGCCCTAGAGAGTCGGCCAAGGGTGTGCTCTTGGGGGCTTGGGAAATGCACATCCCTCACAGAGGGATCCTGCAAATCTGCTGCTACTCACAGATGCTTTAATAAGCTGGATGAATGGCTGAATAAAGCCTTGCCCAACCCTGCTGGAGGCTGGGTTTGTCACTCTGTTGCCGTGGTGTCTTGGCTGAAGGAAAGTGCCTCCTGCAGCTCCATGGGGAGCCCCAGCACGATCCACCCTGTGAAGGTATCACATCCCGAAATGTCAGCAGGGAAATGAGAAATTATTTTTCTGGAACTACAAAGCTAGTTCTGCACATACTGCCTCATATCACAGCAGGACTGGGCAGATGATAGACAAGGATGGTGGGAAAAGTTATTTTTGCCCAAAGCTTATGAGGCCAGAGAAAGCTCATGTCACTCCAGCCAGCTAGCATCGTGCCAGCTCCTCAGATAAAAATCAGCTCCCCGATTGTGGGCTTTGAATAGCCCTTAAAAGGCATCACAAGATGTAAGAAGATTAAGGTTCTTCATAGCTTTCAGTTGCTCGCAAAGCTCTTGGAGCAGGGAATTTTCTGTCTCCCATAAGCTGTCCAGCATCCACAGTGGTGTAACACCTTCCCAGAAAGCAAAGGTAAGGAGTATCTGGGAATCGTTCCTTCTAACAAACACCGCTGTACATCTACACAGCCAGATTTGATGCCAGTATCTGCCCTGAAGGCAAGATCTTGTCCTCTGCTTCTTGGCCCCTTGAGAGAGTTGGGGTTGTTCAGCCTGGAGAAGAGAAGGCTCCAGAGAGACCTTATTGCAGCCTTCCAGTACTTAAAGGGGGCTTAGAAGAAAGACAGGAACAGGCTTTTTAGCAGAGCCTGTTGCAACAGGGCAAGGGGTAATGGTTTTAAAATAAAAGAGGGTAGATTCAGACTAGATATAAGGAAGAAATTTTTCACAATGAAGATGGTGAAACACCGGCACAGGTTGCCCAGAGAGGTGGTAGATGCCCCATCCCTGGCAACATTCAAGGTCAGGTTGGACGAAGCTCTGAGCAACCTGCTCTAGTTGAAGATGCCCCTGCTCATTGCAGGGGGGTTGGACTAGATCACCCTTCCAACCCGAAGATTCTACGATTCTGTGATTCTATGATTCACATTTTGAGCTCAAAAATTAACTCCCTTCTCGCTGCTGACTCTACAGAGTGTATCATCCTGGTAGCAATAGTGCCTTTCTCTTTATGCTGTTTTATAGTAGAGCAACTCTTAGATTCAGTGTTTCAGCCTGAATTTAGTTCCACTTTACTGAGAAAAAAGCTGCCTCTTCATTTTTTGAAGGTTATGCATGTGTTTCTTGATTTGACACTGCATATGTGTCATGGTTTAACCCCAGCTGGTAACGAAGCCCCACACAGACACTCTCTCACTCCCCCCAGGTGGGACGGGGGAGAGAATCAGAAGAGTAAAAGTGAGAAAGCTCATGGGTTGAGATAAAGATAGTTTAATAGGTGAAGCAAAAGCCGCGCACACAAGCAGAGCAAACCAAGGAATTCATTCACTGCTCCCCATGGGCAGGCAGGGGTTCAGCCATCTCCAGGGAAGCAGGGCTCCATCATGCGTAATGGTTACTTGGGAAGACAAACACCTTAATTCCGAATGTCCCCTACCTCCTTCTTCTTCTCTCAGCTTTATATGCTGAGCATGATATCATATGGTATGGAATATCCCTTTGGTCAGTTGGGATCTGCTGTCCCGGCTGTATCCCCTCCCAACTTCTTGTGCACCCCCAGCCTACTTGCTGGTGGGGTGAGAAGCAGAAAAGGCCTTGACTCTATGTAAGCACTGCTCAGCAATAACAAAAACATCCCTATGTTATTGACACTGTTTCCACAAAAATCCAAAACACAGCCCCATACTAGCTGCTACGAAGAAAATTAACTCTGACCCAGCCAAAACCAGCACAATATGGTAATTAATGTTATCAGCCATTTTATCTATCCCTACAACTGCATCTAGGTGTGCACATACACACATGTCCATATGCAAGTGAGATGCATTTACTTGCAGACTCATTAGCATCCTTCCCTCTGCGCTGTGCCTCTCCTCGGCACGTGGAGGGGGTTGTTTCCCAGACCCTTTGGCCATGCCACTTGGAAGTGTGGTAACAAAGTGAGGATTTTGCTCTGAACAAAGACTCATTTTCTGGAGGCTGTCCCCATGCCCCATGGTGGCTGGTGACCTGGAGTCAGCCTGGAGGGGGACGTGCTCTCTGATGCCTCTGAGGATGCTGTGGGTAAAAGGCGATGGGGAGGGATACCCGTCACATGCACAGAGGTTCGTCCTCCACAGGGAGACTCCGGCTGTGGGAGATACTTGCACATATATGTTTTAATCATAGCTGGCACTTCTAACTGATGGTCATGTTTCCTGC
>NW_010531374.1:0-4179 GCF_000687285.1 Phaethon lepturus | reverse complement strand
ACAAGTCCCAGCATTTGAGGCCAGCACGAATGGGGGTGATCCCTCTGTAACACTTCAAAGCACTTTCTGCCAGGATCTAATCTTGGTAGCCAAGATCTAATGTTGGCAGCCAGGATTTCTGCTTTAACACCCAAAAGGGTAAACTGTTTTGGGTTTTTTTTTTAATATTGAAACAAATTATGTTCCATATTCACACATGCAGGTGCTGTTTTCTCGAGACTTAAAACTATGCTGATATGGGAGAGAAAGTTGGTGCCTGAAGTGACAGCTATGTCAGTGTGATAAATGTGATTACAAAGATTGCTGGAGCTGGACTCAGAGTTTGAGCATAGTCTACCTGCTCCTTAAGAGTAAAAACAGACACTTTCCCAGAAAAATAGCAACTCAATTCACGATACCTGATTTTTTCACTACAACAGTTTTTCCCTCAGCAAAGCAAAATGAATTAGAACCAAAATCCCACGACAACAGCCACCCTGTCCCTGGGCTGTGTGGTTGAGTATGTTGTAGCAGATGTCTCTGATGCCCTCTAAGAACATAAGGACATGATTATTTCAGCAGAGCTGAATCCTTAATGAGAAAAAGAGAGCACAGCACAGTGGCTGTGGGCTTCATGACATGGACAAAGCCAGAAGCAGACTGGAAGAAGGCAAACATCACTCCCGTCCTCACGAAGGGCAAGGAGGAGGCTGCAGGGGACTGCAGGCTGGTCAGCCTCACCACAGCTCCTGGGAAGATTGTGGAGCAAATCCTCCTGGAAGCCACATCCAGCATGTGAAGGATAAGAAGATGATGAGGATCCAGCCCCACTGGGCTTAACCAAGAGCAAATTGTGCCTGATCAAACAGATTGGTTTCTACAGTGAGGTCTCTGTGGTCAAGAAAGAGTTGTCGGAGATTCCGGAGAGATCTCAGCAGCCTGGAGGCATGGACTGGCAGAGCCCTCATGAAGTTCAGTAAAGACAAATGCAAAGTCTGTAGCTGTGAGGGAATAACCCTCTATCACAGTGCAGGTTGGGGGTCCACTGGCTGGAAAGCAGCTTTGCAGAGGAGGACCTGGGGATCCTGTGGACAAAAAGTTGAATGTGAGCCAGCGATGTGCCCTTGCAGCAAGGAAGTCCAATGGCAACCTGGGCTGCATTGGGCAGAGCCTTGCCAGCAGGTCAAGGGAGGTGGTTCTTTCTCTCTGTTCAGCCCTAGTGAGACACATCTGGAGTGCTGGGTCCAGTTCTGGGCTCCCCAGTACAAGAGAGACATGGACACAAATGAGTGAGTCCAGAAGCAGCTACCAAGCTGGTGGGGGGCTGGAGCACATGGCTATAAGGAGATGCTGAGGGAGCTCAGCTATCAGAAGAGAAGCTTGAGGAGGACCTAACTGCATCATTAGCTACCTAATGGAGGTTACAGAGAAGATGGAGCAGGACTTTTCTTGAAAGTGAACAGAGAAAGGCAAGAGGCAAGGGAGACAAGTTGCAATACAGATAATTTCTCCTGCATAAGGAGAAAATTTTCTGAGCGAGGATGAAGCTGAGAACAGAGGCTCAGAGAGGCAATGCCATCTCCATCCTTTGGCGGGTTTCAAAACTCGTTTGTGCAACCTGCTGTAACTTTGAAGTGGACCTTGCTTTGAGCAGGTGTTGGTGAACAAAGGTGAGAGTTCTTCCAGCAAAGGGGAAAAAAAAGTTTCAAGATTTTACCAGGAAGATACTATAGCAAATGGTCCCTATAGTTCATCAACTTGAGTGCTAAATATTTAACTGGTACTATTATCTGCCTCCATCTTCTCAGCAATGCAGAAACTGTTAGGAGCAAATGTTGCCAAAAGAAAGCAGAGTATAATGCTGTGACTCCGTTGTTACATGGAGTTTCCTGGTTAGCTGTTGGTCGTGCTTTGTTTTGAAGGCAAATCCCATTTATTGAAAAACATGTTCCTGTATTTACTTTTCTTTCCCCACGTAAGTGGATGATATAGGGTAACACAGGTTTCTGTGGAGTTTTTACATGATGTCTGTTGTCACTAATGGACAAAAATCAAATAACACAAAAGGAAAGGCCATTTCTGCTTTGTATTTGGCTTGATCACTGGTTTCCTCCGCAGTAAAAAATTGGTTAGGATAACTAATGTATACAGGAAGGATAAATGCACCCAGTCCAGTGACTTCACACACATCTGGCACAACCAGGTTGCCAGATTTGCCCTTGCATTCGGAGAGTGACTTGATGATTCTGGCTTTGAAAACAGACTTTCAAAACACAGATCTAGCCCTGGTACAGCTTGAAAAACCCCGTTATCTCAGGAACATTTTGTACAGATGTCAAGTCTGCTCAACGTCAGTGCGGGGGCGTGAACGCGACGGCAAATCCCGTCATGAGCTGGGGTTGCGCACCCAGAGCGTGACAGAGAGACGGGGCGCGAACCTCCTTCTCTGCCGGCGCGGCAGCACTGCTGCGCGGCTGGGGCTTGCTGCCAGCATGCTCTCAGCTGTCACCTCCCTGCCTCCTGCCCTCACCTCCAAAATCAAATTGACAAATCACCAAAATTAAATGTGTGCAGCCTGACTTGCTTGTATGGAAATAATTAAGTGTCTGGATGAAGGAGTACATTAACTCTCTGACGTCCGGGGACGTCTGTAAGTCCGTCTCCTGAAGATGAGAATTTCCTGGGGACCTTTGGGCTGAGCGTGGTGGCACTGCGCTCTGACCCATAGGGCTGAAGAGGAGCTTGAGCAGGGCTGGACTCTGGGCCATCAGTTAGCCCAACACATCCTTTTATTCCAGCAACAGCTGAACACAGTCTCAGTTTCTTATTGTACCCTGGTCAAAGCAGAAGGGATGATCAACTTTCAAGAAGGGCCAATTTCCCAAAGCTAAAAATATTTATGAGAAAAATGGCTGCAAGGAAAACTGACCCAGGCAAATGTGAACAAGGTTTGGAAGTTAAGACCATGTTACCATGTGTCCTAAAATCATGATTCCACAAACACATCAGACACCTATAGAGGTAGATTAAAAAAAGCAATGTGGTGTAGAAAGGAAGAGAAAGAGAGAATAAACAAGGAGGGATGGAAGTTAATTATCTAATTTAGACACCTGACTGTAGGCAAATAACTCAGACAAAGCTTTCCTTTGAAACTCTTGAATCAACCTATTTCTCACAAGGGGAGACACTTAGGCACCTTCTAGGAGGGTTTGTTCATTCACTGCAAACTAGGGGCCCCAGCTGGGAGCGAGCTGGGTCTCCCACTGGAAAAACAGCAAATGGGTAAGAAGAAGGTTATAGCAGTGAAGATATAAGCACTGATGAGAACGACAAGTGAAGCAAAATGAACCAGCGAAGAACTGGTGTCCAGTAAAGACAACAAGGGGGATGCCCTCCTGAGGTCCCTTCCCACATGAGTGGTCCTGTCATCCTATGGTCTTAAACTTAAAAACGCTTTGGGGAGGACCTCAGTGCAGTGCTGGACACCCAGAACACATGATCAATAGCAACACAGACAGGATGCACAAGCTTAATAAACACTTCTGTGCTTCATTTAGATGATATTCAGCATTATGTTATTTTTTATCCAGCAGTGACTGAAAGGGACGTTAAACAGTAACCGCTAAGCAATTAAAATTCACTGATCAATATAGCTTATATCCAAAAGATTACCCGAGGCGCATCGGCACTGGGAGAGCAGATGTTACTCTTTAATAAATCTTGGACACTAAGGGAAGTTCCAGCATATGGCCAGAAGGATGAGGCTGTAGCGATGTTTAAAACCTGAAGTAAGACAGGTTTGCTAACACCACATACCCCTTGCACAAAATGTTGGAATACCTGCCTCCTCCTCTCCAAGCAAAAAGTAAAGCACATTGTAAGGAATACAGAAACACCAGGGAAAATCACATCGATAAAATAATTTTTATCCAACATTGTTAGCCCTAGTATTCACCCAGGACCTGTCCCCTTACTTGGAAAAACAAGGGTGTAAGAAATGAGTGCAGTTTTCTTCTAGGGATATGTAATGGGTCGAAGGGGATTTATATCTATTTCAATCCTTTTCTTCTAGGATACCACTTTAAGCACCAGTCATCATACAATATGACATTAAAATAATCTTGATTTCACTTGTTTTTTTGTTAACATGTGTTATTCCGCACTGGTAGTGCCACAGAATCACAGAATCACTAGGTTGGA
>NW_010531373.1:0-12630 GCF_000687285.1 Phaethon lepturus | reverse complement strand
TCCAACCTAGTGATTCTGTGATTCTGTATTGTTTTTCTCATGAGCTGTACATAGTGAATAAAGCCCCATCAATCCCCCTACCAAGCATGCAGGTCCTATTTCAAATATAGGCATGGCACAACATAATTCCTACTTTAAAGAGTATGTGGTTTAGGATGCAAAAGAATGCATCAGGCCACATGCAAAGACAGAAATACCGTGCACCAGACAAAAGGTTTCTGTACTGCATTTGCACTGTAGCAGAGCAAGGACAAGATGAACACTTTCAGAAACATCAGTATTTCCCAGGGCTTTTCTGAGCTTTGATCAGCTGTGTGCCCATCAATACAGGGCCTAGACAGAAAAAGCACATATAGATGGAAAGTTACATACATGTACACATTTAACAATATATGTGCAATACTGAGGTCTTTTTTACCAAACCTTTTTTTAATCTGTCTTTTATACTGAAAATAGACAAAACAGATTTGCCAGATTCTTCCCTCTACAGTAGGCAGAAAATCAGCCCTTAGCTACTACCTTTTATATTTCACAAACATTCACAGGCATTCATTATGATACATAACAGGAATGGCATCTGCAAACTCTGGGGCAAGGGTGAAGAGGGTGGCAAAGGGCAAGGGAGACTGATTGAGCACTTGGAAAGTGGGAAGTAGGATTTGATTGTTTTATTAGAGAGAAGGTTAGAGGTTATAAGACAGGGAGAAAAGATAGTTCCTCTGATGGGAAATGAAGAGATTCATGGAGTCAATTAACTGTGTGGAGGACTTTCCAGATGGAGGACTGAGTGGTGGGGGAGCCTGGCGCTAGGAATGGGGAACGGAAGAGGAGGGGAAGGACATGTGGTGAGCTCAACAGAAAGAACAGGGAAGGCAGTGCTGTAAATCACAGGCACTGCCTTGCTCCCATATGGAAAGAAAAAAGATGAGGTCAGTTGGCTTCACTTGGGGTTACACATGTTGTATTATCTTGGATTATCAAATGGATCTAGAAACAAAATGGCTGTTAGAGCGAGCAGTAAGGGACAGGGTTGTAAGGTCAACTTTTGCCCTGATGTTTACAGAGAGTAGGTTGAGGCCAAAAGGAAAGGGGTAAGTCAGGCAAATGTAGCTGGAGGTGCACTGAAAGTAGATGTGTTTGTGGGGCTTTTTTAAGAAATCAAAACCAAAACCTTTTTCCACTCAGATACTTTTTTAATCCAGTATATATCTTGACTCACTGGGTTCGAGAGCTTCAACCTTAATGTTTATAGTCTTCCTTTTATCTTTCAAACATGGGTCTACAGGATACAGTGGGGAGCTGAAATAAATTTAAATAGCTAAATAAATACAACTGTATAGTCATCATCACTTCTGTGTGTTACTGCCCCACAGGGAGAACATGTATTTCTGGCAGAGTACCTTGTGTCTGCCAGTGTTCCCCCTGTGGAGCAATAACATGTTCAGGTAGTCATGACTATATCTAATAAAACCTGCAAAATAACAACTTTATTCCTGAATAATTAACCCTAGTTCCAAAACTACATTACCAAAAAACCTCACATACACACACAAAAAAAACCCTCTCACTAATAAAACGAGTCTCCATTGCTTGTGTGTGTTAAGAGCATCCCACATGAACATAAATCATTTTGGAAAAACAACCATGAGGTTAGATGTGTTTAGATATTAGTATTATGTCAAAAAGATCATAACCTAGGAAAGACTGGAAATGCCATAGCCAGTCTTCACAGGCTAAAGGTACTTATTGCCAAGACTTTTAACATCTAATCAATGCCAATATGCTTCTGAACTTGAAAAAACTCCTATAAATAAAATCCCACACTGTATGGTCAATTAAAAACATATAGGCAGACACTGTATGACAATCTTGATAAGAAAATATTTATAAATGAAAAATACATCATTTATTTAGGTTAACAGACGGAACTTGAAGCTGAAATAAATGAATCACTGAATGGTTTAGAATGGGAAGGACTTCTTGAAATCTTCTTGTAAAATCCACGTTTAACAGGGTCAGCTGGAGCAGGTTGTGCAGGACCACTTCCAGTTGGATTTTTAACATTTCTGAGGATGGACACTCTGCAACCTCTCTGAGACCTGTACCAGTGTTTGACCACCCATACAGCTAAAAAGTGTTTCCCTGTGTTCAAACAGAGTTTCATATGATTTAACTCTGCCCACTGCCCTGTCAGTGGGCACTGCTGAGAAAAGTCTAGCCCCCTCTCTTCATTCCCTCCCATCAGGTATTTATACACATGGATGAGATCTTCCTGAGCTTTTTCTTCTGCAGGATCAAGAATCCCATCTCTCTTTACCTCTCCTCATGGGAATGATGGTCCAGTCCCTTAATCACCTTTGTGGCCCTGTGTGGGTCTTGCTCCAGTAAGTCTATGTCTTTCTTGTGCTGGGGAGCCCAGAAATGGACACAGAAATTCAGATGCTGGGTGGAGAAGATAGACCACCTCCCTAGATCTATTGGCAATGCTCTGCTTAATGCAGTCCGGGGAGCTGTTGGCTTTCTTTACCATGATGGAGCATTGTTGTCTCATGGTCAACTAGGACCCCAGGTCCTTCCTTGCTGAGTTTCTTTCTAGCCCATCAACTCCCTGCATTTACTGGTGTCCTTGTTATTCTTCCCCAGATGCAGAACTTTTCATGTCTCCTTGTTGAATTTCATGAGGTTCCTGTCCTGCCAATTCTCCAGCCTGTTTGGGTCTGTCTGAATGGCAGCACAACCCTTTCATGTTTCAGACACTCCTTCTGTTTTTTTGTCTGCAAAGTTGTTGAGGGTGTAGGCAGCCCCATTATCCCTTAATGAAGATATCAAAATGAGGAAATCATTAAGGAAGATGATGTAATTAGTCTAATATTAATTCAAACACAATTCAATTCTATCCACACAGATAAGCACTGTTTGGGAGCAGTCGACATGGATTTGGCAAGGGTCAACCATACTTTACCAACATAATTGCTTGTGTGATAATGTGACAGGATTTGTGGATGAGGACAGAGCAGTGGATGCCATTTTTCTCTGTTTTAACAAAGCTTCTGACTGTGTCTCACACAGTACTCTTGGATCCAAGGCAAGCTGTTACAGTCTGCTTGGGTGGACAAAAAGATGGATTAAACAGTGGCTGGATGATTGGACTCAGAGGGTAGTGGTTAATGCTGTTATCAAGGGTATTACTGCAGGGGTCTGTACTGGGGTCTATACCAGTATATGTCCTGGCTGTGATTGTGCGACCTGGAGGAGGAGAGGGATTGCACTTGTGTCAAGCTTGCAGCTGACGCCGAATTGGTGGGACTGGTAGGTATGCTTGAGGGCAGGGCTACCATCCAGAGGTACTTGGACAGGCAAGAGAAACAGAATGATGACAATCTTCTGAAATTCAACAAGGACAAATGGAAGTCCTGCCCCTGAGAGGGATAATCGCTCCAGCAATAAAGTCTGAGGACTGCTTGGTTGGAATTAGCTCTGGAGAAAAGACTTGGGGATTCTGGCAGGCAGAGAGCTAAGCTGAAGGCAACAGTGTGCTCTGGCTGCTGTGAAGGCCAACTGCATCCTAGGCTGTATGAACTAGCCAGTGAATTAAGGGACAAGATTGTTCTCATTGGTTTGGCACTCTTGAGGCTACACTGAAATATTGCACATAGTTTGTGACCCCCAGTACAAGAAAGACATCAATAAACCCAAGTGAGCTCAGCAGAGGGCCACTGAGGTGGTCATGGCTGGAACACTCACCATGTGAAACTAGAGGATCAGAGCTGGATGAACTTGGACAAGGGGTGGCTTGGGAGGCACTGAAGAGCAGCCCCCACGCCTGGCTGTGCTGTGAGCAGCTCCTTGCACCAGACACCTCCCAAGCTCCCTCCCCACCAGAGTTTTCCTGTGATTCTTAATTCAGCCACAAAATTATACTCCTTTGATATTATTCAAAAAGTTTGGCTGACAAAGGTACTTCTGTAGAGCTAACAGTCTTAGATTTCAAGTGTTAGGCTTAAAACTGCATGAAATTCTGATAAAATACACCATATCAACACAGTAACAGCACAGCGTATCTGAAAACATTGATCAACAGCCATACAGCATTTAACAGGGTTGTATACTAGAACAAAAAAAAATTTAACAAAATCCAGGAAAAGACATTAATCTAGGGGAAAAAAACCCACCACTATGTCATAAAGAATGGACATCTATATTCTTGAAAGCAGTGATCTGGAAGGATTTAAAGATCATGGGAGACAAACAACTTTGCATGAACTCCTATGACTTAAAGTCTGAGATGATATTTAGATGTATAAGCAGGGAAATAAAAAACTAGGGGAAATAAAGAAGGCACATAAACCTCTCTTTGTGGCATATGACAGCACTGTCCACGAATATTATGTACAGGTGTTGTGGTTTAGCCCCAGCCAGCAACTAAGCCCCACGCAGCCGCTCACTTATTCCCCCACAGTGGGACTGGGGAGACAATCAGAAGAGCAGAAGTGAGGAAACTCATGGTTTGAGATACAGACAGCTTAATAGGTAAAGCAAAAGCCGCGCATGCAAGAAAAGCAAAAGCAGGAATCCATTCCCCACTCCCCATGGGCAGGCAGGTGTTCAGCCATCTCCAGGGAAGCAGGGCTGCATCATACGTAATGGTGTCTTGGGAAGACAAACGCCATAACTCCGAATGTCCCTCCACCCCTTCCTTCTTCTTCATCCCAGCTTTATGTACTGAGCATGACGTTGTATGGTATGGAATATCTCTTTGGCCATCCTGGGTCAGCTGTCCCAGCTGTGTCCCCTCCCAGCTCCCTGTGCACCCTCAGCCTGCTCGCTGCAGGCCAGCACGAGAAGCTGGACTGTCCTTGACTGCTCAGCAACAACCCAAAACACCAGCACGTTATCCACATTTTCTCATCCCAAATCCAAACCATAGCCTCACACTAGCTTCTCTGAAGAAAATTAACTCTACCGTGTCTGAAACCAGGACAACAGGTTTTTCCCCATAGCTTTAAAAATAAGTGGAAAATCAGAGAAGGCAAAAAATCACACTCCAGACTAAGAAAGTTGTTTTTCTGGCAAGGAACATCTATTTACTTCATCATATCAATGAAGAAACAGCTTCATTATGGTGTGTAAGTGCTTCAGGGGGACAAAATACCTGAAACTAAAGAGCTCTTTAAACTACCTGTGAAGTGCATAACAAGAGCGAATTGCTGCATGTTAAAGCCAGTCACATTCAAATGACTAATATAGAACATTTTTAAATGATGCTGATTATACAGTAAAATAATCTACCAATAAAAGTGATGGATCCTCTATATTTGAGTGAGGAGTGATTCCTTTCTGGAAAATATGTTGGGTTTATGTATATGATTGCAGGTGTGAGATGTAGGACATTCAGAGAAATTACGAGCATTTGGCTGGAACGTGTACTGACACAGAAACTAATCTTGTATTCAGACCAATTTGTTGTAAATGTGCTATGAAATGGCTAACCTAAGGTGTTGCAATGGACTAGGAACATAGGTGTATTTTAATTTGGTGGATGATGGCTTTTTCAAATGAGCTAACTCAAAACATTTGTAACAATGTGAGCATACTCTTAGTTACACAAAATTTTAATGGCTTCAATTGAGTGGGAATCTGATGAAATGTAATGGACAGGCAGACAGATGGTATAATGATTCTTTCTGCTCTTAAAATTTCTGAATGTGAAAAAATGAAAAAGACACTATTTTACCTGTGCTTTAGCTTACCCAGCTGTAAAAGCATGATATGCCTGAGCACAGAAGTTTATTTGATGTATGCTAAGTCATTTCAGAACTTTAGATGAAGTCTATACCATAATTATTATGGTTGTTACAAATGATCTATCTCTGCTAAACAAATCTTGGATAATACCATGGAGTCACAGTGGGAGTTTGTTAGTTTTTTGAGGAGGGTGTTTTTTTCTGCACACACATATCCCAAAAATTAAATTGCCTTTGCTATGACAGCATTTGCAAGGCAGCGCATGTGAGATCTCACCAAGAGAGACATGTCAACCACAGTGCCCAAAGAGGCTGTATGCCACTAGCCAACCTTGACAGCTGTGAATGCACTTTGTGTTAACGCCGGTGCTGCGGGGCTTCAGAGAGAGTGCTGTCAGCTCCCTCTGGCTTATGGGTCTGCAGCAGCAACTGTTGAACCTTGCAGCAAAAAGGTCACTACACAAAACTTATCTGGAGAAAAAATTTTCACATATCATGTTTAATAAGCTAAGAACTATAAGACAATTTGTCATTTGCGTGAGAGTGTTGATCTGCTGGAGGGCAGGAAGGCTCTGCAGAGGGATCTAGACAGACTGGATCGATGGCCAGAGGTCAACTGGATGAGGTTTAATAAGGCCAGGTGCCGGGTCCTGCACTTCCATGACAACAACCCCATGCAACGCTACAGGCGTGGGGAGAAGTGGCTGGAGAGCAGCCTGGCAGAAAAGGACCTGGGGTGCTGGTTGGCAGCCGGCTGAACATGAGCCGACAGAGTGCCCAGGTGGCCAAGAAGGCCAACAGCATCCTGGCTTGTATCAGCAATAGTGTGGCCAGCAGGAGCAGGGAAGCGATTGTGCCCCTGTACTCGGCACTGGTGAGGCCGCACCTTGAATCCTGTGTTCAGTTTTGGGCCCCTCACTACAAGAAGGATGCTGAGGTGCTTGAGCATGTCCAGAGAAGGGCAACGAAGCTGGTGAGGGGTCTGGAGCACAAGTCTTATAAGGAACAGCTGAGGGAACTGGGGTTGTTTAGTCTGGAGAAGAGGAGGCTGAGGGGAAACTTCATCACTCTCTACAACTACCTGAAAGGGGGTTGTGATGAGATGGGGATTGGTCTCCCCAGTAACCAGCATTAGGATGAGAGGAAATGACCTGAAGTTGTGCCAGGGGAGGTTTAGATTGGATATTGGGAAAAATTTCTTTCCTGAGAGAGTGGTCAAACATTGGAACAGGCTGCCCAGGGAGGTGGTAGAGTCACTGTCACTGGAAATGTTCAAAAACATGTGGACATGGCACTTTGGAACATGGTTTAGGGGGCATGAGGGTGTTGGGTTAATGGTTGGACTTGATGATCTTGAAGGTCTTTTCCAACCTTAATGATTCTGTGATTCTGTGGTTATAATACATTATTTGCATCTGTTCCCTCCTTGGAATTTAACAAGGAGGGAGAAAGTCTGGCTGTGATAAAAAAGGTAAGGAGTGGAGGGAAGAAGCAACAACACAGATGCATGGATACAAAGACATGTTCAGTGCTCACTGAAGTCCGTGTCTAACACTCAAGAGGAGCCTTCAGTTGGGCTCTAAGGCCATTAATACTTTAGGGGTTTTGCCTTCTCTTGAATACATGCATTTCCTTTCTACAGTGCCTGTTTGGGGCAGTGACATTTTTTGTCCTTTGGAAAACTGGTACTTTCTTGTTCCCCCACTGACACCTCTGCCTCACACAGTCCAACATTATTTACTGCAAATGGCCCTCACACCAGCACTGGGCTGACAGGAGGGTGCCCAGTACTCTTACAGCTTTGCGGAGAGCCAGGCATGGTCACAATAAAGACCACTGCTTGATTTACAGCTTGTGCACAATACTGAAACAAGTTTTCATTCTGGCTGAGAGAGTCAGCACCTCCTTGCTAATAGTGCCTGAGAGGCTTGAAACTGAAGTCTGTTTCTAAACTCTGATTTTTCACTTTACACACTTGGTAGGTGGATGGTTTCATCTTGTATGTGGGCTTCTGTGTTTGGGGCATTTAAATTTTTTTGCGTATTATTTGTGTTGAAATATACCCACAAAGATATGACATTTTTAAAAAAGAACACATGAACATTTACATAAGTTGTCATTATAGATAGAACTAGATATATATGCTCTTGTACCAGCAGAATATATATGCTCTTGTACTCACATTTTATCTAAGAGAAGACCTTATTCGCATCTGTACCATAGATACTCTTTCTACTCCTACACTAAAAACCCATTACAGAAATACTGGGGATCAAACATGGGATGTAAGAAAAACATTTTCCAAACACTGTATTTTAAACAGCAGGGATATTGTTTTTCTCCTTGACTTCTGTTTTCCAGGGTATTATTGTTAATACTTATTTACAAAAGGTAGAATTTAATGTTTTACTACCAGCAGAGTGACTTTATCACTTTGGCTAAATAAAAAGAATCAGAGGTAAGCCACCTTTGCAATTTTAAGAAATTTAAATTCACATTTTGACCTTTTAGATACTTTAATGTCTGGTTATCATCTGACAGCGATTATGTTTCATAGGACGTTAAAAGTAATTCACAAAGGTTATATAGATAGCACTTTTTAAAGTAACCCAGTGGATAATACCCAGCATACGTGATATTTTAATCAACTTCAGCCTGCCTAATGGAAGTATAACTGTGTCTGTCCCTTCAGCTATTTGAATTAGCAGGAAAAAGGGGGAAAAGTGCTAGAAGCATTTTACCATTCAGCTGTTAGCTTCCCTCTATTCTCTGCTAATGCACTTGAACCCTAGCCTGCAAGTAATCGCAGGAAGCCCACTGAGAAGGTAATGGAGTTTCTCTCTGCTCAAGGTCACTGCTCAGCATTTGTGCCACCTGATAGGACCTGGTATTTCAGAGGTGCAGGCACGTGGTTGTAGAGGCAAGATGAGGATGAGATGGATCTATTTACTGGGGGAGTAGTTATTGCTAAAAAACTAAGTTGTTAAGATAATATCATACATTTAAATTTAATCATAAAAAGATTTAAACATGTTGCACTGTTGTTCTGATATGCGAGTATAAACCTTCTGATCTTTACAGGAAGCTGAGGTGGTTTAGAGGAAGAGGGTAGGTCAGATTCCTGCATCTGCACAACATAAGGAGACAATGCATTGTGTGCTTCACATATACATAGCCATCTCCCTTAACAGCTAATCAGTTCTGCGGTTCCCTGAATAGAACAAGAACAGAAGGAAGAAACAAACAAAAAAACAGAACAAAAAAGCTAGACTGGCACTGTTCACTTTAAAAAAGAAAAGGCTAGGGCATATGATAGGGATGAAATTTGACAAATTTTTAATGCAACAAATAATAAAATTTACCTACAAAGGAAATTTTATATTTTTCCTCCTCCTTATTGCTTTATTTCTAACGCATATCACAGCATGAAGCAGCTACACCCTGAAAATGGCACCGAGCCTTAGCAGTGACATTTTAACAAGCCTAAATGATTTAGAGTCTGTACTGATCTTGTTATTTGATTGGACACAATTAGTATGAGAGATGCATGCTTGAGCGCACTGAGTTGTGCACTCTAATGGTCTGACCCATTAAGGGACTTTGCTAGGAATTGTATGTTGCTGTACTGCAGGCAAATAGGGCAGTCAATGACTTCAATTATATCACTGAAAAAGGCAAGAGGTGAGAGTTACTCAGGTGATGCTGGTTTTCCCTTTCCCCACTGTGACTTTATCTCCTCTGTTTATGTAAAATTAGTGGACAGAGAGCTGGCAAATAACATGGCTGCACTCAGAATCAGAAGTGAAAAGGATGAATTAGCGAGAGTTTATAGAAAACTGTAACATTATGCAGCAGAGAGGAATAAGAAGCCAGCTTGGTCCTAGCAGGAATCTTACCCCTAGACCCTGTCCTAGTCAGTGACTTTCAATGCCTTTTGTTGCCCTTTTTAATGCTTTTGAAAGTATGAAACTGAAAGTGTTAAAGTACATTTAGGACAGTCTATTTTCATTGCATTCCACTTCAATTGCCAGAAAAATCAGACTTAATGAACAAAATTAATCTTATGAGATTTCCCAGCCCAATTTTCTGGGTTTCAAAGAGCAAATAGTTTGTTTCAACTCATACATGGTTATTGCACTGAAACAGTTGCCTGCTCACCGAGACTGGTGCTTCTCATCAGTCTTTATCAAGTTATTGTCTCATATGCTGATGGGAATCATTTAGGGCAAATTGTAGTTTTCACTGTTCATAGCATCTAGCCAAGACAGGATTCTGTCCCTTGAATATAATTTCTGTTGTCTGCCTCAAAACATGATATAAACAATGAATAAGCATTAGGCCAAACAAATGAACTTCTGAATATCCAGTCAAATGGTATTAAAATTAACCTAGGGTGTAAAATTATATTTGTTATTATGCTGCTGTTATTGATCTTCTGTGGTTTCCAAATACACTAAAATACACCAAAAAAATTGTCCTCATTCTACTTTTAAGAAATCTGTGAGTACAGTTGCAGGTTGTGTAACAGAGATTCTTCTTCAGTTTTCACCCTGGAGCCACCAGTGAACAACCAAAGTTACACTTTACATATTGCTTGGAGTGCAAATGGAATCATACCTACTGGATTTGCTACCTCAGTTACCCTTGGAGTTGATGGGTTTGCTCGCTGTGTGTACTAAGCTACAGCTGTAGGAGGCATTGACTGCGTCTTCCCCAAAGCATCTAACCAAAATAGTCAGTGTCTCCATGGACAGGGACAAATATCTACTGTCACAGCTCTGGTTGTGCTTGATCATCGGTTTAAGTAATCAAAGCTGGGGACTGATTCCTTAGACAAGGAACCAGCAAGCTAGGAGGTACAGAGAAGGTGTGAAGAGGTAGGAGAGAAACAATTCCTTGAACCTGAGCTGATTTCATCATAGTCTTAAAAATGAACCAACACAGTTTTAAATACTGATTTTTGCAAAAGCTACAATTAAACCTCAACAAAGCAGTTAGTTTTCCAGTGAAATAACACTCAGCATGAAAAGAAGTTTCTGGAAGGTGACTGTATTGTGACATCAATTAAGATAACATCCCAAAAATCTGCAAGAAAGGATACTCACTGAAGGACAGCAGAAAGGCAGAGCTTGAGGTTGAGTTTTAGATGGCAAAAAAGATATCAAGCAGTGTAATCACAAATAATTTCCATCTCCTTGGAAAAAAATGGAGGGGTTCTGAGTGATTAGGGCAATTTGCAAGCATTTGCTGAAGCTGGCAGAGCACAGACAGAGAGGGCATGGGCAGAAGCCAGGTGTGATGAGTTCTATATGGAGCAATGGACAAGGTTACAACCAAAGGAAATCAGACAGACAGCCCCAAACTCAAAACAAATGGGACATTTATTAATTTTAACCTGGATATAATCCAGTGTGTTGCTGGTGACAGTTCTTGGTAAAGGTGGGAAAGATATTATATTGGAGGAAAAAAATATGAAGATAAGTGGAAGTGAACTAAATGGGTGTCAGTAAGATTTCAGTATGTTAGGAAACCAGAAAGAGGGGTGGATGAGAGGAAAATATCCATTTAGGACTTAAAAACTCTCTTGTCTCCTTCTCCTTGTATAGCTGCACTTTTGGGAAGAACAGGAATGAAGACCACTTATCAAGGGTTGGAAGACACCCTCTGGGTATTGGCTGGTCCTTGAGTGAGTGTTGCTGGGACATTCCATTATCCAAGTAGTACAGGACTTATGGGTGTGGGTTGTATTCACATCACTCATTTACGTGGCTTGTGTTAAAAGATTTTGGCTTGGAAAGTATGACAACAAGGACCGTTACTCTAACAAGCTCCCCAGACAGCAGCTGGTTAAGGCCTGAGATACTACTGTGGTCCTGACCAGCCAGATGGGATTGGGGCTGTTCAGAGGCCAGTCCCTGCCAGTGCACCCGTGAACCACAGTGCACCCTCTCCCCAGGCCAGCAAGGGGGCAGCGGGATGGGCACCCATCAGCAGCCCCCCATGACTGCTTTCCTGGCTGACCTGGCAACGGTACCAACACATTCAAGCTCTTAACTGGGGTACAAAAATATGTCAAAACTCACCTCTGTGTTACACTGTCAGGAAAGAAATTCAAGAGGCAGATGGAGCAGCAGGAAAATATGCATTACACAAAAATGAAATGACCCAAAATGAAAGGTCTATTTACAAGAAAGAATAATAAAATAAATACAAAAAATCTGGCAATTAAAGAAAGGAAATGTATAAAACTCAGTACATTGTGGCAGATAAGTAATATTGAGAAAACATGCCAGAGTCCGAAGGGACTGTTTGAGAAACAAGTGAGAAACTGAAGTGACTGATTTCTGAATCCAATGAGCTTTAATGTATTAACACATTTCCATTTCATTTGTAGAATTCTCCAACACTGTTCAAAAAATATCTGTAGGGGCTTGCCCAACAGAGAATGATATAATTTAGGAATCTGCTTTGGCAGGACTACAGTTATTGCTTGGAGGATTTCTGTGGGAGATCTGGAGGGGAATTAGTTTTAATAAGATATTCTAATTACCACAAACATATTGTGAGAATCTGGGCCATAGGTCTAAGCAGACCTGTGTACCCTGCAGACCTTAATGTTTTTCATTATTTGAGGGACAAATATTATTTTGCTTTGTTTTTGTTACACTTTGTAATTGCTTAAATAGCTTTGCAGTAGGGAACCTTTATGCATGGTGACTCATTTGGATCCTGCAAGTCTCCCATAGATCCTGTGAGACTCTTAAGGGAGCATAAGTATACCATCAGCTGTGTTATTAATATTTGATTTCTCTCTATAAAAATGGTAATGTTGCCTTGGGTGATTTATATGAATATGTGGTCCTCAAAATACTATATATAAATAACT
>NW_010531372.1:2933-3168 GCF_000687285.1 Phaethon lepturus | reverse complement strand
CTTGACACACAGATTTCGGTGTTTTATAGGGCCGGCATTGTTCTGGCCCCGGTTCCGCATTGTGCGGCTCTTGATGTGGTGCCAGGCATCGTGCGGAGATTGGGGATGCCATGCATTAATTGTTCACAGCCCCTCGTCGAAAGGACCCGCGGCTCTCGGGGCTGCACAGCTCTCGCCCGCTTGCTGGGCAGGGCAGGGGCTGCTCTGTCTGGGGCAAGTTTCCTTGTGCGGGGAA
>NW_010531372.1:0-2882 GCF_000687285.1 Phaethon lepturus | reverse complement strand
TTTTTTTTTCCCCAGTGACAAGTCAATTACTTGTTTAAATTCGGGTTGAACTCTCTGAACCGCGAGCAGGCAGCGGAAGCAGGTCTTCCCTGGGAATAAACAAAAGAAGAAAAAATGCGAAATCATTCCAAAGCCCTCTGAGTCGAAGTTGCTGTGGGAAGAGGAGTGCGGTTGGGTACAGGAGTCACAAAAATGGCTGGAAAAAAATTAAACTGCCATAAATGCAAGATGTGCAGAACGCATTTTCTGCAACTTGCTGCTTTTTTTCTCGCTCGCAGGGCGTTGTAGCAGAGCTTACTCTCTGGGAGAGCACTTTTTGCCTTTAACTATTTACTGATGTTCATCGGTAAGAAACCTTTTCCTTCGCATCTCTTGTGATAGAGGATATTTGTTTTGTAAAATCTGAAAAGAACAGCAAACCTGCCAGTGTCAAAGGAGCAAGTGGAAAGAGAAGCTAAGTGCTTGGTGATTGTGTTAGTGGTATAATATATAAATGTTGGGCTCTCGATTCGCTTTTTTCCCCTAAAATATTGTAAAAAAGACGTTTCAGCAAAGGAGTTGGAAGCGTGCGCTATTATCTGTGATTAACTAGATCAACGCTTCGATTACGTTGGAAGCAATGAAACGAGAAGAGCCTTTTTTTCCCGAAGCCTTGCTTGTTGTTAGCCGAGATGGGTGCAATATTTTAGGATATGCACGTTACCTGAAAGTGGATGGATCCAGGATTGCTGTCTAAATGTGATTTTCAGAATTGCTTATTTTCAGTCACACCTTACTGAGATTTTAATAAAGTATTATTTGGTCATAGGCAATATATTGAAACGCTTGGAACTATAAAGAAGAAATCATTGCAAATGAAAATGAAAAACAAAAGTGGCAAAATTTTCTTTTAATGCTATCTTAAGATCACATCGTCAGCTCCCACCATGCGCATGTGTTAAATCATATAGGGAAACCTATAATTATTGTAATTGCTCTTTTTGCTTTATCCTAACAAGCTTCAACCCATCTCTCAAACTAGTTGTTTTGAAATAGTTATTTGTCAAGTCATCAAATCACAAAAAGTAAATGCTAATGAGTTTTTCCTGTTTACATTCTGTCTGCTATTCTTATTATAAAGCTTTTCAACTCCATAAAGTTCCTAGATGAAGATGAATGCTCCATGGTATCGTTCCTGCTAATAGGCTAGGCCAAAGAGTGTAATAATTCCATGTACCGCGCTTAATAATGACAAGTGAGGAGTTGTGAATGGCACGAGGCTGGCGTCGCTCTGGGAACGGCGCGGAGAAAGTTTTCTTTCTGAGCACGAGGAGGAAGAAATCTCGAAACCCAAATGAGAGACCCTGGGTGCTTGCACCCTTTTGCCTGAGCCGGCAGTAATTCAGCGTGATGTTTATGGCTCATCTTTGTTTAAAGAAACGTCAGCGTTTCTTTTGCTGGGAATACTGGGAGTACTGACACACGGATCATAAAAAAAATATTTATTAGCAAAAGTTACAAGAGACTTTAAACTAGTTCTGAAGCGTAGGGGTGGATTTTTGTAACGAAGTAACACTAAATTTACAACCCCTTCGTCGAACTGCATCCACATACGGGTAGCTCAGGCTTCCTGATTTGAAATCCATATGTGTATGTATATACGTCTGTGTATAGAAATGCTTACTCTTCTCGGGATTGTGCGCAGATGCCAAGGTATCTAGAAGACTTCCCCAATATTTGTGGGGTTTATGGAATGCCTGTATGTTTATATCCTCAATTAATACAATCTTGTCGGCTCCCTACTGATAACAACAAAACAAAATTTTGTAAATTATAGCTACACGCCTAAAAGTATGTATATAGTTACATATATGTACACACACATTTTGACACAATCAGTGGTTTTGTGTTTTACCTTCTGGAGGAAGGGAAGGGAGATGGCACAAATTTATTCTGAACCTTTGAATTTGTGTCTTGGAGTTTTGAAATAACTGTAGCCCTGTTTTTAAGGGTCACCCTGCCTCACCTATTGAATTCCAATTGCCGCTTGGCGGGTCTGATCGCTTTCTTCCCATTGTACGCGATGGAAATAAAAGTGGCCTCGTGTTTGCAAAGCTGGATTTTGCTGAAATATTTTAGGAATTATTAAAGCTTAGTGTCCTTGCAGGATGTGACGCTGAATCTTAGTTTTAAATATGCTTTGCATATGCTGATCAGAAGTGAACTTCACCTCTTCATCTGTGCCAGCTTGGAAATTATTATGGTGGGGTTTTTTTCTGAAAAAGAAATTATAAATAGAATTTTATTTCGTTTGGTTATAGATTGATGGTAGACATGGAAAATGATGTTAGGGTGTTGACATCTTATAAAAGTGTATATTATGAGCTGCTTTTTTGTGGGCAGGGCTGGGGGGGTTAACAAAAGATCTAATGGCTGGTGCAGTCTTTAAATACCTTTCCAATTGATCTACAGGAAATTGTGCAGAAGAATTGTTTGTTTCCTGTTTCAGTATAAATCTGGTTTGCATTATACTTGGTTTACTGTAAAATTGCCGTGGCACTTTGGAGACATGGGATTTGGTTAGTTTGCACAGGGATTGTATTTTGAAAAGTGAACATTTTAGCCTATGTTGAACAGTTTCTTTCTGATTTTATGATACTGTGTTGCTAGTGGAACTTTTGTTTTTTTTCCAAACTGGCCTCTGAAGTCTGGCAGCCTGGCTGGGTGGCGGGGAAGGTGCCCGCAGCGTGGCGGGGAAGGTAGCACAGAGTTGGTCAGCCTCCCCGCAGACGCAGGAAAATACCGTGGGAAGCTCTGCTGGGGTGCAGGCTGCCCGCGCAGAGTTGCCCTTCCTTTCTGCTGCTCTTCCCATCTTTTTCTCCCTTTTTCTTCTTTTTTTTTTC
>NW_010531371.1:5266-28241 GCF_000687285.1 Phaethon lepturus | reverse complement strand
GAGGGGCTGGGGGACCCGCCTGCTCCGCCGGGGTGCAGGTGTCACCTCAGAGCTTCCCCGCGGGACGGAGTTGGGTCCCGGGGTTTCCTCCTCGCTCCAACATCGCTCGGCCGGGCGGCAGAGCCCGTCCTCCCGCAGAGAGTCGGCCGGGAGGAGCGCAGTGAAGTTGAGCTATGAAAAGCCGAGAGCGAGCTGTGCCCTGGCCGGGAAAGGAGAGTGCTGGTAGGCTTGTCCTGTCCACTCGTTCCCCTCCTTGGCTCCCTGAGAAAGTGCCTGCAGTGGGTGTTGCATCCCCTCAGCAGGCGCAGGGTTTGAAGCTGACAGCTGCTTTAACGTCTGGCTAATGTTCTTCCTCTGCGCTGGTTCTCTGTAGTTATCTCTGCTGCCAGTCGTACTAGTTCCCGGGGCTTCCTTCACAATCTTAAAAGCAGGTCAGAGCTTGTAACTTTTCAGCACAAGGGTTCCGTGACAAGGGTGCCTTGCTCTTGAAAACCGGGTTACATCAACACAAAAAGGTTTGTTCATGTTATGCAGTTCCTTACTATGATCCAAGTGACAAAACCATGTGGTAGTCTTACTTCTGTCAGAATTTGTTCTCTCTTCCATCTTGCAGGAAAGTACATTATAGTAATACATGCATGCCAGAGCCTGCCACAGACTAGATTAGCCGCCTTTCCATACAATCTTCTGTTTTTTTCCCAGTTGGCTGATCTCTTTAACTATATACCTTTTGTTGCCAAGGGTTTGATGTATCATGATGCCATCTCCCACTCTAAAGTCTCCTGAAAACTTGGTTTGGCCCACTTGTAATTATGTGATCCAGAAATCAGCATAGCTGGTGCTTCCTCCTGTTTTTCTGCCATCCCTCCTTTTCATGCTTCCAGCCGGAGTTGTTCCAAAGTCCTGGATTTTCTTGCCCTCTGTGGAGAAATGGAGAGAGAGGAATTGTGTGTGGATGTGGAAACATTTGTTTTTGAGGGAATGACCGGATATTTTACAATGTGGTACTACCTTAAAAGGAATGTTATGAAGATGTGTTATAAGATAGTAAAGAACAGGAATCAAACCTGCAGTGTTTATTGAGCCACCTGTTTGTGCCTTAATGAGCTGGACAAGATTTTGATACAGGATGCCAGTATTGATCTGTGCTTTGTCTTGGACGTGGCTGATGTGGAAGAGGGCTCAGGAGGACGCCAAGGGCTGTGTCACTGATTCTTGACAGCCAGGAACCTGACCAAAACTCTGACGAAGAGAGAGGAAAGCTGTTCTCGCACAACCTCCACTTGCGCTGTCAGCCTGTCTTCCATTCCTGGAAATCTGCAGGCACTATGGAAGTGATAGGTAAGCATTTTTTTGACCTTTATTCCAAGTTACTTTTCCATACAGCAGTGTACACCTGCTATCTTTTCCCTAGACCATTCATCCCCATCTTGAATGAGAGCTAAGATGAGCTCTGCCCCATCTCTCCAAGTTAGTCTCCCGCTATGTGCTCAAAACAGCAATTCCATATGGTAAGAATGCAGTAGCTAACCTGCCCCCCCCATTACCCCAATGCCCCCCATCTTTTCTGTCTTCCCAGTTGAAGTGCTGCCCTCCAATTCCTGCTTAAAATGCTGATTCCCACTGCAGTCAATTTGTTTGCTAGTTGCTATCTCTGTCCTGGTCTGACCCACCTGGTTGCTGTGTTACATACTTTTCTCCCAGTCCTCCCCCAGTACATTCATTGTAAGGTGCACTCTTTTTAGAGAGGAACACTTTGGGATTCAGTTATCAAGTGCACCTTGTTGGCTGGTCAAGCAAGCAGTTCCATTTGTCAGCACAAATTCATTATCGTGTCAATCTTAATGGGTATTTGTTTTCCCTTCAGTGCTAACACACTGCAGTAGTAGTCATCTTTCAGGTCAAAACCATGTCACACATTATTACTGAAGCTGATACTTATATTAGATCTACATTGACAACAGAACATTAATAGCGTTTGAACTACGTATGTCCACAGGAAATAGAAAGCAAAATATGACATTACAGAAGGTGCCTTTCCCCTGACTTTCCAATGGCTGGTGGTAGCCTTCCAGCCATGCAAAATGCCAGACTGTGTTATTCCAATAAACAGCAGCACTGCATAACACATAGTATTTAGTTTGGTATTGGCCATAGTATTGGCCTTTAATCTTTATATTTTGTCTGCCTTGTGGATATGGGATGTTTCTTTTGTAAGGATTGCCTGTAGTAGTGCTGATGTAACCTTAGTTCAGTCCCACTGGTGTCTTGAAATTGCTGTAAATTAATACTATGGCCTCTTACTTGCTGTTAAGAGGCAGTGCAGAAAGGCACAGTCCAGCCTGTCCCCCTGGAGTAAGCTCAGATAGCTGTAGCTGTTACCCGTCTCTGGTGTATGTTAATCTCAAAACTGATCAGATGAAAGGTGGGAAAAGCCACCTCTCCCCAGAGATTGGGAAGGGACTTTAGAGATGGCATCTGAAACTTGTGAGATATATTTCCTTCTGCTGTCATGAGAATAAAACAATAACTGGTTGTTACTTTTTTGCCCTATAGGAAATCTGAGGTTGCTAGACCCACATGGCTCCTACTGATAACTGCTCAATGCCTGGCAAAGTGGAAAGAACAAAAGTGAAAATTTTTGACTTTGTGAAAACCTCTGAAAAACACAAATACGTAGGGCAAGCATGGAAGGGATTGCGCAAAGGTGAAAAGCAAAAAAAGCAGAGAGGCCAAGATGGAGGGCCTCTCTCTGACCAAGGAGATGGCAAAGAACAAGCTCCCTCTGTCCAGGAAGCTAGCTAAAGAGACCTTCAAAACAGCACGTAAAGTCCTGCAGTGGCCTCAAACTGCAGAACTGGCTGAGGGCTGCGGGCTGCTGAGGCAGCCGTTAGAAATACTGAACGGCATTGCAAGGTGTGATCCATGAATGCTGCTATTCTACCATCCTTCTCTTGACGTCCCGCTATATCACATCAGCTGTAAGTTTCATCGGCCCCAGGGTAGGCTTTGGAGGCAGTCTACCACTGGACCACCCTTCAGCAGCACTTTTGCATGGCAGTGAAAGCAGCAGGGCGGGGGAAACAGTGTTTTGAGCTGACGTGTATGGGTACCATGCTGTTTGAGACCCCAGCCCTCCTTCCTGGTGCTGTGAAGAAGGGCTGCAGCAAGCTGCTCGGCTGAAATGTTCCCTGGTGCTTTAGACAACACCCTGCCCACTCACGCTGCTGAAGCATTTGAACTTGTAAGAAAATTAAGCTGGTGATGAGACTTGAAGAAAATGAAGTTAGTGTGCCTCTACACTGGTGGCCCCTGTTGTTTTATTGATCTTTATGAGTGTAACAGTGTGTTTAAGAGATCTTCCCTCGTCCCTGCCCTGTGCTGGTGCACTAGCCTGAACAGTGAGCCTGTCTGCTGTTCTTCCAGGAATTCCTGAAAGTGCTCTCTGGGCAAAACAAGCCCTCCACATCAACACACAGCCTTCCATTCCTGTCCCGATCAAGCCTCTGAACAGTTGCTCATTTCCCTTTCAATACATTTACATCCAGTGGTCTCCTTTAAGAAGAAAACAAAACCAAAATTAAAACTAATAAAGGCAAAACTCAGTCCTTTGTATCACGAAATAGAAAGACTATGTGGCCTTCCAGATCAGAGTGCTTTGCTACCCTTTGCAGACTATGCCAAGTAGTTCAAAGCCTTAGGTAGGGCACG
Organism: Phaethon lepturus; assembly: GCF_000687285.1. Classification (NCBI taxonomy): domain Eukaryota; kingdom Metazoa; phylum Chordata; class Aves; order Phaethontiformes; family Phaethontidae; genus Phaethon; species Phaethon lepturus. Next base: position 24,530 of record NW_010531371.1, on the reverse strand, counting down.
CATCTAAAGTAGACACACGAAGGTGATTGTCTTGTAGCTGTCTGGCCCTTGCAGACAAGTATGTGCTCTGTGTAACCCTTAACATTTGAGGAAAGCGTTGCTTTGGCTGCCTTAAACCTTCTAACCAGCACTTGCTGTCTGTGCTACAGTTTTCCAGATGCATGCATCACTATGTTTTTGAAAGCTGCTGTGGGCTTTTTGGTTCCCTTACACTCTCGATTTCTAATCAAGACCTTCATCACCTATGCAGTAGTAGTAGGTGGTAAAGGTAATTCCTCCCTGAATGGACATTTTATTAGCTGTGCTAGCAAGTCAGGCTGTGTTAATAGAGAATGTTGGGCAGGCTTGAAGATGTAATCATTGTGAACTGCTGTAAACCATGTTTTAGGCAAATCTAGCACAGATTTCAAGCTGGCCTTAGTGCATAGGGAAGGGAAGTACATCTTTCTGGGCATGATTTGGGAACATGGAACGTGTGTGTAAGAACAGCTGGAGAAAGTATGAATTTCATTGAGAGCCATAGTGTGGCACAGGCGTGCCTACTCATAGGGCTATCGGTAGGTCATAGCCTTTACAACTCTTACTAAAAGTGACTTTTTTACAGCAATGCATGTCTCAATTGCAATAGCTATTGAGCCACTCTACCAGGATGCTCAGCCACCAACAGATTTGTAATCACAGAGGCAGCCAGAGAGCAGGTAGCTGTTCGGTCCGGAATGGGTGATGAAGGTCTCCTTGGTCTGCCACTGCCAGGCCACCATTGTGGCCACTCTGTGCGAGTGTCTTCAGCTGTACTGTGAGTGACACAGGTTTTTGCCAGAAATGGTGCTACACCATTCTGTTCTAAGAAAATTCCTTCCTGAAGCACTGTCTTGTCCTCATTTTCCGCTTTGTTTCTGTCCCCTTTTTCCTTCTCTTGATGCCTCTGCAGGGAAGGTCAAAGGAAGTTGTGATTGTTGCAATTAACTGCAGTCAAAGTTTGTTGGTAATATAGCTGGCTTGCAAAAATGCAGCTCACCACTGGTGAAACATCCAAATTTACAAACTGCTTTGTATGTTTGTCTCTCAGCACTGTAAAGTACCTAAATTTTTGTTAGGGAGTTGAAAATAATGCTTATTCGTGTCCTCTTCTTCCCTTCTGCCCCCTCAGAAAAAAAAAAAGCAGGAGGGGCGGGAATCAAGTATGTGAAAGACTTACAAGATGCTCTAGGTTTTGATGCCTAGGTGTGCTCTGCAGTGAGGTCTGTCTGGCTTCCTCTGGCTGTCTGGTCAGGCTTTGGGGGAGCAGCAGCACTCTGTGCAGCGGAGACTGGAATACCCAGCTAAGGAATTTATTCGGAGAAAATACCTCCTCCCCTTTCTGTTTTCCTTGCATGGAAACATGTATTACACAGAAGTGGGGTGTTCACTTAAATGTGGCTTTTAAACATTGGTTACTTCAAAATGAGATGCTTGGTATTCTAAGTTGCTTTGAAGTATATCTTCCAACATAAATGAACACTGAGCTCAGACAAATAACCTTGTGCAGTGTCACAAGGAAATAGCTGTCAGTGAAGCTGGTTTAAAAACAAAACAAAACCAAACCACCAGAAAGCGGTCCTTGGAAAAAGAGCCCTTCTCTTTCAATAAAGCACATGGCTTGATTGTCCTTATAGTTGAAACTGGTTTTGAAATTGTTTGCTTGACATCTGCAAATGGATATTTAATCTTTTTTCCAGCTAGTGATGGTGAGTCCAACTTCTGAGCAGTATGACAGTTTGCTCCGGCAGATGTCAGAGAGAATTGATGAGGGATGTGGAGAGACCATCTATGTCATTGGTCAAGGATCAGGTGAGTATAGCTTACTCAGGAAAACAACAAAAAACATTCAAATTATAAGAAAAACCTATTTCATCTAACTGGACTGCTGCTGAAGGTAGTACTTACTTCTCCAGAATAACTTGGAAACCTCCATAAAGTATGGAGGTTCCACTGTCATATAGTGGAACTAAACATATTTTTTGTACAAAATCATACAAGTTCTTTTTAGGAATAAGGCATAAGTTGTCTGGGCACACCAGGAAAAACAAAGATTCGGAAATTATAGTAACAGTTTTAGTACAGACCTCCTCAGTGTCTGATGGAGGTCTTGTTCTGTCTGGTTTTGTTCACTTTTCCATTGTAAATAATAAGATTTTTACCCCGTGAGAATGTATTGGAGGGACTTCAGATAGCCAAAATATATGCTGCTGACTTTCTTTTTTAGTGTGTGTCTGTACTATGGAGAGAAAGGTTTTCCTTTTCTCAGCATGAGGCCTTTATTGTCACATTAACTCAGGTGTGACTGCAGTCATTTGCCTTTGCAGATTTTAGCACTTAGCATGGATTACCTTTTTGTTCTTTTTCACAATTTGAATATTTGCATCTGGTGCTGGTAAAATAATATTGAACACAGCCTTGCTTTGAAATTGAAATTGAAATTTCTTTTCTGGATGCAAAAATAATTGTTTATGGTAATTGTAAGGCTAAAGGCATGTTTCAAATATGTTAAATATTTGATGGATATCATATTCTTATGATCAGACATTCTACTAGTTACTATGTTTAGGGAAGAATACAAAACGCTGGTCTTCGGTACCAGGGTTGGCTGAGATAATGGAGGGAGAGAGTTGTGTTACCTCAGAACTGTGTACTTTTTGGGTTTTCTTGGTGTCTTGTGAAGCAGACAACACAGAAGAGAATCCAGGATTAGATGGGCAGTGGTCATGCAGCCAGTGTCACAGGGATAACGCTTTTGTCTCCAAGCGCGTTTCCCACATGAAGCCTGAATCCTTGGTGTTTGAGATAACAGCATCTGCAGTGGACATCTAACTAGTCAGGCTAGTAACTGCTTTTGCTTCTAGGATACCTTGTGAGGGTCTTAACTGGTGGTTATTGCAGTGATGTACTTAGAAGTAGGCATTTGTTTCTTAAAATACAAGCTAAAACTTCTGACTTCGTTTTGGGTTGCTGCATAGTCAAGGAAGATGGGGATCTTTTCTGTAAATTGGAAACAATAGCCAACAGAAAAAAATCTTGATATCCCTGCCACCATCCCTCCTTCTTACTCACTTTGAGTTACTATGATTTTGATCATCACAGATGCCCAACTCAGGGGACTGAGAAGTGAGTGGAGACTGCCAGGAGACTCACTGCTTCATCAGTAGTGACCCTTCCCTTTCTCCCCTGGCTCTTACCCTCTCCTCTCCACACTTCTTATTCCCTTTTATGACCCAAGACCCCAGCCATGGTGCTTTTTGTTTTCCCCACAGTCTCAACAGCTTCTCAGCCTGCTTGTGAGCTAGGTTAGAAATCACCCAGCAACTCTACTTGTTGTAGAGCTGTGCAATAGTTAAAATGCTGATTAGTTCATGCAAACTGCAGTTAGTGCTTACCAGCTGATGAGTCAGCCATGCATACGAATTCGCGCACAGCAATAGCTTTGGTCATCGAGGTGCTATGTGGCTCTCCACTTTTGTTGTTGTTTGTTTGGGGTTTTTTTTAAGAGAAAAAGAGAAGAGATTCTGGCCTGAAATCTGTGCAGCTTCTCAGCACCTGGGTTAGGAGAGAAGCTGAGAGCTGTGGTGGCCTTTAAATTATCTAGGTACTTGCCACTGGCTTGCTCTGACTGTCAGCTCGTTGCTTGGATGGGCTGTTCAGAGGCAGAAGTGCCTCCTTGTTTTTTTCTGGCCTCATGTTCTGTCAGCATTTCTTTCAAGTGACAGAACGAAGGCAGTGCGGCATGCCAAAAACATTGTTTTAGCTGGAGTATGTGGGGGCTAAAGAAATTGCTGTGCGGGCCAGAGTTGCAGAAAAAGTGCACTTGGGATGTGGTTTTATAAAATAAGCTGATTGTTTAAATTGGTCCCACATTCACTGGTTAATTGTGGTCATGTTTCAGTCAGAGCTTTGCTTTTGTTAATGCTTTTCCTTTTATTGCAATGCAAGAGGAGATGTTTTATCTGACTGAAGGAAATTACACACAAAGTACCTTCAGCATGTGAAGTAAGGGAATCAGACAGAAATGTGTCTTTCTTGCCAATACCTAAGTATTTGCTTGTAGAAATTGTGAAGAAAACTCCTCTAGGTGAAAGATGGTGCTTTTCTAGTATCTTTTAAGACTTAGAGTGAAGACCATCCTTTTTTATTTTGGGCAAAGGGTGCTCATTCTCTTTACATGGCTGATGTCTCCAGTCCACATATAAAACCCAATCGGTGTGAAAGTCCCAGGCAGAATGACATTGCTGCTGCCCGTTGCAAGGTGGTGCTCACTGACTGTCCTTTGTCTCCTCAACATCCTACCAGATGGGACTGAATACGGTCTGAGCGAGGCAGACATGGAAGCATCCTATGCCACGTTGAAGAGCATGGCAGAACAGATCGAGGCAGATGTGATCCTCCTGCGGGAGCACCAGGAAGCAGGGGGCAAGGTGCGCGACTACCTTGTTCGGAAACGTGTGGGTGACAACGACTTCCTGGAGGTCAGGTGAGGAGCCGGGTGGAAACAGGGTTAGTCAGCAGCCCAGCTGCATTTTTAGCGTGTGAGCAGTCTGAGTGATGCTGAGCCAGCAACGCTGATGCGAGTCTGGGTATTGCAGCAACCCAACAAAGGGAACTGAGCTTGACCACTCCTTGCTAATGAAATCACCTTTTTGTTGTTGTTGCTGTCTCTTTTGTGAACAAACTGTTTGCGGCGATTTGCCTGTGTTTAGCTGAGGGCTGTCGCTGTCCGGGTGACAGCTTCACAGTTTTTCTTTTGTGTGCTGGAATCCAGGTAGGGAGTCACATGTGCACGTGTGTCAGTCTGTGTGTGCATATACTCACGCTGCTGGAGTACAATACTTTTGTCGAAGGATTCAATTCTATTCCAAGACTGTGATGATCCAAGTCACCTTTTAATGGATGTATAATAGCTTGTGTAACATGACTTGAGAGTCTGCCCAGACCTGGATAGAATGGATTTACCAACAGCCATAATAGCCACCTTTATCAGAGACAAGGAAGGAGATTGCTGTAGGAGAGGTTTTTCCTCTAAAACGTTTCATTGTTGTTTGAACTTTTCCTTTTCTGGGAACAGCAATTTTAATTTCTGTGCTCTCTCTAGCACCTGGAGCTATTGCAACCTCAGAAATATGAGAAAGGCAGAGGTATTCTAGACCAAATTGGAATTTAGTCTTCTTTTGAATCACTACAGAGTATATGTTGGAATGCAGGGAATAGGGGTTGGAAGAGAGATAATTCTGCATGGCATCAAGCAATGTCGGGTTCAGCTGACTGTGTTCTGGATACCAGTGACATGTTTCCACAGTCTTCCACATCCCAGTCTCCAGAGTCTGGGATCTCCACTGTTAACGAAGAACTATGAAAAAATCTCTGCTCTGCTTATGAAGGTCTAACATTTTTGAATCTCTGAAGGTTAGGGAGAAAAAGATAGTTCTTTGCAGAAGCTGTGGTCTTTGGGTTTGGGGGTTTTTTTTATTACTTGTTTGTTTCTTCAGGTATCATATTTTACCAGGTTCCTTTTTCTTTTCCGCTCCAGGGTAGCAGTGGTTGGCAATGTGGATGCAGGAAAGAGCACATTGCTAGGTGTCTTGACACATGGCGAACTAGACAATGGCCGAGGCTTTGCTCGGCAAAAGCTCTTTCGCCATAAACATGAGATTGAGTCGGGCCGCACCAGCAGCGTGGGCAATGACATTCTGGGCTTCGACAGTGAGGGCAATGTGGTGAACAAGCCCGACAGCCATGGTGGCAGCTTGGAATGGACAAAGATCTGTGAGAAATCCACCAAGGTCATTACTTTCATTGACCTGGCTGGTCACGAAAAGTACCTGAAAACCACCGTCTTTGGCATGACTGGCCATTTACCTGACTTCTGCATGCTTATGGTAGGTAGTAAGAAAGATGTACGGTACCATCAGGAGTGGGGATGTTCACAGCTTTAACAGACTCAACTTCTTTCCTGTTGCAGAGTTCTCATGGGGTTGTGGAGGGAGGCAGCATCTCCCAGTGGTGGAGGGAGGCAGCCACTGTGGATATCTAGCCAGGGCTCTGACACGAGTGCCTCAGGACTGTCAGTCTCAGACAGGCTCGAGATGTAAAATGTTCTTGAAAACTCTAAGATTTCTAAATTCCACAACACCTTGCTAAAATTGAGGAGCAATAGGTCCTTAACCAGTGTCCAGTAGCATTTGAAATGAGCTGAGTCTGCTCGTACAGTCCTAGTGACACATCAGCAAGCTAATCACAGCCTACTGCACATCTGACACAAGACCTTCTCTGTAACCCAGCTCACTGCAGGAGAAATGTTTACATCACCGTATCTTGTATCCTTGGTGTAGGTTGGCAGTAACGCTGGGATTGTTGGAATGACCAAGGAGCACTTGGGCTTGGCGCTTGCACTTAACGTTCCTGTCTTTGTTGTGGTGACCAAGATTGACATGTGCCCTGCCAACATCCTGCAAGGTGAGTCTTACAGGCTCTCTCCAGGGCTGTTTCTTACCTCTGTATGTGATGCTGTCCTCTGCTTTGGTTGAGGAATTACTGCCAGAGGAAAGCTGCTTTATCTGGTTTGACTGTATCTTAAACACCTTCTAGAAAACCTTTCCACTTGCCCATTTTGCAGGCAGTTCACTCGTAGTCACCATTTCAAAATTACCTGAGTTGGGGGACTCAGCTGGGCAACCCAAAAGTGTTTGCTGTAGGCTTTTGCTTAATTGAGCTGTAAGGGAAGAAGCATACAGTTGGGGTTGTGGCTTTGCTTTCTCTCTGGGTATTTAAACCTGGAGGGAAAGTCCGGAAGCTCGCTTGAAAGCTGCTTTCCTCCTTGCCCATAGTTTGAATCTGATCTTAAGCTGTGATCAAACTTGTTCTCTGGCAGCTGTTAGGTGAAAGGGCAGCTGCTTGTTACATCCTGCTCAGCTGGGCACCTCTCAGATATGCTGGTGTAACTACAGCAGCTCCTTCTTCTGTCTGAACAACTAACCAACATTTAATCATGTTTCAAAGCAGCTGCACATGTGGGCTATGGTAGCAGGACTGGACTAGATACAAGTGGGAACGGCAGTGAGCAGCAGGGGCTAGTGACTCTTTTGCTCAGCAGCAGTTAAAGCAGCACCTCTAACTCCAGCAGTGTCCCTTTAACCTGTGCTTGACATTTTTTCAGGCTATGACCAACTCTCACCTTTAAAATTCTCTTGATGCATTTCTCACACTTCAGGAACATGCTTTGGTTAATTGGAGCAGTGGTTTTTTTTGATAATCAGTCCTAAGAATCAGGAAAGTGAATGTTCCTGGTACCGTCTGTGGTTAGTTCATTATTGTAAAAATCCTAACTATGTTTCAGGTAAACATACATGTGATCAGAAGATAATCTAAATGTCTCTGTAACAGATGTTTGGCAAATAAACATAAGGCCCGACCATAAGATAATAACTGGGAAGGAAGGAGAATATTTGGCTCAGGGTGAGGAGAGAAGAGCTGCTCTTGGGAGAAGGCACTCCTGTGTCATGTTCTGTTTAAATTAAATAGGCACAAGATTTGGCTTAAGTGTATCTGTGAAGAGCAGCTGGCATGATTAGATGTTTGTGTTTCTGTATCCCAAACATTACTTTCCCATAGGCAATCATTTGTTCACAAAAAAGTCTAATAGGATGACAATTGTAGAATATAAATTATTTGCTCTTTTAAGCCCTTACTAGCCTTTTTTTTTTCCCCTCATTTATCATAAGGCACTTTGCAGGAGGCTGATGCTAGTGCATCAGGTAGTGCCCCTAACTGGCTGATAGATATGAGGCTTAGAAAATAAATTAAAAAGAGGCAAAAGGTCAAAGCTGGGAGCCAGGAGATTTGTCCCAAAATATTATTTCTGGATCTGGTCCATCTACACTGTTCTAGTCTGTGATGGTGATCTTTAGCTCTTTCATGCTTCTCTAACCTTCTAGGGCAAGTTAATTGCCAGGGAAAGTGTGGTGAGGTTTGTTTGGTCAAAATTGATTTCTAGTTCGCATATCCTCAAATATTTAAATTCCCGTGTGCTGCTGGTTTTCATTGAATTTAATATGAAAAATCCTTTTTAGCGAGAGGAAATACGTTGTAACTGCTTAAAGCTACTTAATAGACAGCTATAAAATGTCTATTTCACAACATTGCACTTGCAGATGCGAACATCTATGTCTGTTCGTGTACGATGTCGCTTGGCAGCAGGCTAGCTGGCATGAAATGGAAGATGAATGGCTCCTAAGTCCCACCTGGGCTGCAGCAAACTCAGTCTCACTCACGTACCTTTAGCCATCTTCTCCTGTCTATTTGTGGCAAGGGCACCAGTCTCCCTTCGGGGAGAGACCCCACAAAAGCGATTTGTAAAGACGGGAGATGCTGCCCTAACAATATTCATTTCACCCTTTAAGAAACCCTGAAGCTGTTACAGCGACTGCTGAAGTCCCCAGGGTGCAGGAAGATTCCCGTGCTGGTTCAGAGCAAGGATGATGTCATTGTAACAGCCTCCAACTTCAGCTCAGAGAGGTAACGGGAGTAGAGGAGAGTCGTTTCTCTTTCGATCCTATTTGGAGACTGGGTGAGAAGATTCAGAGAGAGAGTCCCATTGTCTAGGTGTGTGAAGGTTGCATCTGCCATGTAGTGTGCTGATTCCATAAGAATGTCTTGATTCTGAGATTGACTTGCTTGTGTTCCCCTCTCTTGAGACAGAAATGAGAGGCTGCTTCTGGGCAGTCTGCAGAAGATGGCAGGGTATTCGGCTTCCTTCAGTCCTGGAATCTTACAGCTATTCCTGAATGTCATTAGAAGGCCAAGGCAATGTTGCAGGTTTTCAAACATGGGGTGTTGTGCATCTGACTGCTTGCCAGGCTCTCCCTTCCTAGCACTGTGTATTCAATTCAGTCCCAAGATTTTTGGATGTCTCCCTACATGTGGAATTCCAGGCAGGAAGGTGAACTAACTCCATTTTCATCAATTTTCCTTTACAGGATGTGCCCGATTTTCCAGATTTCAAATGTCACCGGGGAGAACCTAGATTTGCTGAAGATGTTTCTTAATCTCTTGTCTCCACGGACCAGTTACAGGGAAGAAGAGCCAGCAGAATTCCAGATAGATGATACTTACTCTGTCCCGGTAAGGGGCCTGGTATTTGGAAGAATTTTCTGCTCCCTCTTTCAGGTTGATGAAGGCATCTTCCCTAGAGAGGGGAGTTCTAGAGCCCTTCTGCTAGCATGGCTGAGTAACCCCAATTACTGTTTCGGGTTTTTTTTTTTTTTTTTGCATAGGGTGTAGGAACAGTGGTATCTGGGACAACACTGAGAGGCCTAATCAAGCTAAATGACACCCTGCTGCTGGGGCCAGATCCCCTTGGCAACTTCCTACCTATTGCGGTCAAGTCCATCCACCGCAAGAGAATGCCCGTCAAAGAAGTGCGGGGAGGCCAGACTGCCTCCTTTGCTTTGAAAAAGGTGAGATGATCTGCTCTAGACTCCCAGAACAGGAACCATCCTCCTAAATTTTGGAGTGCTCTTGGAGTTCAGTTGCAATCAGACTGCTTCTGCAAACTTCATCTGCCTCATTTCACAGCACATTAAAATCCCAGAGACCTTCTGTGGGTCCTATATCTGGGTTGCTCCACCTGACAGCTGCCAGGTAATAGCAGTGGGACCCAAGGTAATGAGGAATAGCATTGGAGGTGTGTAACAAGGCAGAGGCATTGCAAGAAAAGTCTCCTCTTGTGCTGCATTAGTGGCTAGGCAGGGTATTTACACAATTCCTCTCAACTTGTAGCACCAGCTGCATGATTTGGGGTTTAAAAATTAGCAAAATTTGATACGATTCCTCTGGTGAAAAGTTTCTGTCAATAGGAGCTGCACTGATTTTAAGGGGATATAGTTTAAGCTTTACCAAACTTCATGTATTCAGTCTTACAATTTTGTATTAACAGACATCATGCTTTTGGAGAGATCATCTGCTTGGGTAATGTGCAACCGGGATGTATTGTTTTGCTTTTAAGTTATCAGTGAGTTAAAACTTCTGTGTCAGTGTCCAGCATTCCCAGCACTATAACTAAAACTTCCTTAGAAATTTCAGCTGAACTTCAGTTTTGCCACCTTTGCATAATATCATTACATACTGCTGAGCAGCTCTGGCTTTGCCTTTTGCTGAGCATGAGTTAATATCTGTGAAATCCCTTAGGATCCTTCTGGATGCAGCAAGCCAGAGAAGCAAACTTCTTCCCTGGAGAATCACGCTAAGGTCTTTTGTCTTTCTGCTTTTCAGATCAAGCGTTCTTCCATCCGGAAAGGCATGGTAATGGTGTCACCCCGCCTGAATCCACAAGCATCGTGGGAGTTTGAAGCAGAGATTCTGGTGCTCCATCACCCCACCACCATCAGCCCACGATACCAGGCCATGGGTATGTGTCTCAGTGTTGTCTCATCTTTGTTTCCCAGTGGTAAGTTTATATCAGCTCTAGCCTGAGATCATTTTTCTCCTGATGGCTGAGTCAGCCTGAATATAAACTTCCTGGTTTGACCTTTCCCAGCAATGCATTAGAGAGGGGAGGGAGCTGACAGAGGAGAGTGGCGAAGGCTGAGGTGAAAAGGAGATGTGTGGCTCCAAGTACTTAGAGTCTGCCTGAGCCAGATGCCCATGGTGCAAAGATTCTTCAGCTTCAAATGCTGACTGAGAGACTCATTTTAGGTCCTGCCCTCTAGCCTGCTGCTTGGCATGTAGCATTCTGTTGAGGATGCTTCAGGGAAGTTTCCATTGGAAGGCAATTGTTCTAGCTTATATGTGGGTTTTTTTTGAGGACTGAACAAAGGCAGCCATGTGACCCCTATAGTCTTTGGTAGACAGTAGATTTTTACATTCCAAACTTGGAGCTGTTAGCTGTAGGGTGGCAAGAGCTGCCTTAGATGTCTGAAGCTTATTCCACTAATGGCACCATCTGTTGAAAGCCTTTGTGCATTACATTTGCAGTGCATTGTGGCAGCATCCGTCAGACGGCCACAATTCTCAGCATGGACAAGGACTGCCTGCGGACGGGGGACAAAGCCACAGTGCACTTCCGCTTCATCAAAACCCCAGAGTATTTGCATATAGATCAGCGGCTGGTCTTCCGTGAAGGCCGCACCAAAGCTGTGGGTACCATCACTAAGGTAAAGGCTGAAGAGTCCGACTTTTTTTTGCCCATTAGCTACTTTTGGCACTGAGAAGCCAGCAGGAGAATCCAGATAGCTCTGGAAAATTGAGGGAAGAGGCTGTCCTTCGATCACAAACATCAGTCCTGACATGGGTTGGAGATGACCAGTGTACTTTGTCATGTGGTGGGTCGTAGCTGGTGTGAATGAGGGAGTGCGAAGTTGTGGGGTGAGCCAGATGCCTCTGGTTCTTATGGCTTGGTCTCCTTCTGACAGCCTGTAGCTGAGTCATATTGAGGAGGGCTGAGTGTCACCTCAGCCGAGTGGCCCTTTCCACCCTGTAAGGGTTCTTGAGGGCAGCTCAGGGGCCCAAGTTTCTTAGAACAACTGCTGCTTTCTTCTCCTGGTGGCTGTTGGTATCAATTCTCTCGAGGCTTTTTGTTAAAAAGCAGCACTGAACCTTGCCAGATTGGCCTAGATATTTTAGTGCTGATTTTGGCCTCTCCCTTTGTAATTTGCAGTTGCTCCAGACCACCAATAACTCACCAATGAACTCCAAGCCACAGCAGATCAAGATGCAGTCAACCAAGAAGGGAGCTGTGACAAAACGAGAGGATGGTGTTTCCCCAGCTGGGATGGCAGCTGGGGGCCCACCAGCTGGGGATGAGGCCCCCTCAACAGCCGCAGCACCACCGACACCTACTGCCCTGCAACCATTGGTAAGTGAGGAAAATACCATGTCTGTCCTAGCTGTTTGTATCCTGGTTTCATCTCTTGGAGGAAGGGCACTCTAAAGCACAAGCATTATCTCCTCATACCTTTGAGCTCACCTTGGGACTCAATGTGCAACAGAAACAAACAGAAATGTAAGTAGTCTCACAGCAGAAATGAGAATTCTCTGATGACTGGATGGCTCCTGGTGGATGTTTCAGTGGCTAGCAGCTTAGGGTCCTGGGACAATTCAGGTTGAACGTCAGGAAGTGTCTAGTCTAACCTCCTGCTCTAAGTAGGATTAGCTGTGAGGTCAGGCCAGGTTGCTCAGGGTTTTATCCAGCCATGTCTTGAAAACCTCCAAGGAGGAAGACTGCACAACCTCCCTTGGCAACCTGTTTTGCTACTTGACTATGCTCACGGTGAAGGAGCGTCTCCATATACCCAGTAGCTGAACTAGTGAAGCATCAAACAACCAGTCACAGAATGGGTCTCTGCTGTCTGATGGTAGAACATCCCTATGCTAGAGAAACTACAACCTAAGAAGTAGTATTAGGCACAGGTCCTCTGCCCTGTCAAGGAGGGAGGATGGAGATGTCCAAGGAGGAGGAAAGGCTTATCGCTCTTCTTAGAGGATTTACCAGGTTGTCTTGCTGGTTGGGACTTCTCAGCTCAGCTTGTCTGAGAAGGATACCTAGCCTTTCTGGTCTGAAAGGAATGGGAACTCAATTCTAACCACAGGCTTTGGGAGCTATTTATCAGCTTTATTACTGATAGAAGAAAGATCTTCTCCTATTAGTGTACTTACCCAGTAAGTGAAAGGTTCAGGAACTGGCTGTGTCAAGAGACCTGGTCAGTGTTCCCCCTCTTAATTTTAGCTGTCTTAGTTGCAATTGGTCAAATCTCACCCTCTTGAGCCAGGCTGGCTGCTGAAAGAGGGGTCTCTGGCAGGGTTTCTCTCCCTTCCCATATGCCTGTGGCTTCTTATGGATGCCCCATCTCCTCCTTGTCTTGTTGTAGTGTCACTGTGGTTATAAGTAGTGCTCCCAGCTTCCTCTTTGTTTCGTCCCTCCCCCTGAAAGTCCCTGTTGCTTTTGTTCTTGCTTACCTCTACCTCTCTCTCCTTGCTGCTTCCCCTCAGCCTGCACTGGATGAAGAGCCCCACATCCGTGAGGGCAATAAGGTATTTGGCTGCTTTAAAAGAGAATGGTGGGCTTGCTGGCCCAAGGCTGGGAACAGATTCAGGTTAGCAAAAGAGTCCTGGTAGAGGGGTGGGGGGCTTTCCCTCCATTCTGCACAAAGCCAAGGGAGCCTGAGGCCTCAATTTTCCAGGTGCTGAGGCCCGTGACACCTGATGACTCTCATGGGAGTGAAGCGTTCAGGAAATTGGGAAATTGGGTCCTCCCCGTCTTGAAGGGCTGAACTTCATGGTGTATCTGTCTCTCCTCCCTCCTTCATGGTGTGTCTGTCTGCCTTATTTCCTTCCTGCAGTGGTAGGAAGCTGATCCGTCACAACTGCCCTCCTGCTGTTTGGATGTGTGTGTAATCCATCTGAACTCCTGCTGTGTTGATATTCTGGTTTAGAAGTTGCTGTGCACTGAAGTGTGTCTTCTTGTTTTCCAGTCAAAAGTTGGAGGAGGAGGCCGGCGACGTGGGGGTCAGCGCCATAAAGTGAAGTCTCAGGGAGCCGTGCCCCCTGCCAGTGGCTGCTGAATTTCTTCCTCCTCCTCGCTCTGAGGAATTCCTCCCCTTCCCTTCATTTCTTATCCAAAAGATCCAGAGCAGCTTAAACCAAAACCTATCCCAGCTGATTGGCTGCAGAAGAATCATCCCTCCTCCCTGAAGGAAGCGATGGAGAGGAGCATAATTTATAAGCTAATGAAGGTGATAAGACACACAGAACTGAGTAACTGACACCTTCCTCCTCCCCCTGTCGATACATTTTTGTACATCATGGGCTTAGTTTTTATTCTTATTAGTTTTTATTATATTTTGTGTGCATGAAGATGAGAGGAGAGTCTGGATAGAACTGAGAAGAGCCAGTTAGCTGCCTCCCTCCTCCCTCACCCCATTTTGTCCACAGGACTTGCTGCTCTCCTCCTATGTGCTGTATCAGATCCAGGGGTTCTCAAACGCCTGAAATTTCAGATGTGCAAAGGTTAAAGGACGTTACTTAGGGTGGCTCCATAGGGCATTGTTTCCTCACCACTGTGTCCCGGTGCCAAATATGTTTCTGGATTCCCTCCATCTTAAGCTATTTCTAAGTGGGTTTAATTTAATGTTGTAGTGACTGAAGTTTGAAGGAGATGGTAAGAAAGTTCATTAGTTGGAGATCTAAGAGGGAAACAAATTGGAAAGCAGTTCTTGATGTTAAGTTGAGGAATCCTATACTGAATATCCTTCTCAAATATGTTGATAGCACTTAAGATTTTAATTAGAGACGTAATTAACTAGGCAGTCATTTGCCCATCCTGTTCCCCTTCCCATCATGCTGCTTTTCCTATTGTCTGTTCAGTGCACATCGGAGCAAATCTTAACCTGCCTCTCAAGGCTGTGGCAGCTCAATTGACAGTATTAAGAATATAGTGCAGGAGCGCTTGGTCCATCCCTTGAGCTGGAGAAAGCCTCCTCACCTCAACGGACAGAGATCACAGGTGGAAACATACCTTTGGAACAGAGACACCAGGCAAACATGACCTCCTCTTGATTTTGTTTACTCCAAGATTTCTCACATCTTTTCTGGAACTCACTGGCCAGGCTTTGCCATGGCAGAGGTAGGATTTGTCTTCTCCCCTCTTGGCTGAAGAGGGCAATGACGAATTGGTACCAAACTTACAGAAGTGCTTCCAGGTTTGGAAGTACATGGTAATTTTCCTGACTTTCATTTAATTTATTTTTTTTTAAGATTGTATTTTTTTTAATTCTGGCTTCTCCAGGAAGGCCCTGCAAGGACGGTCTATGAATTAACTTTATTGTTAATCATGTTTTTTAACCCTGGGTTGTGCAAATGATCAATTCCGTGCTTATTTTGATCTCTTCTTCTAACCTTTCCTCTTCACTTAGCTCCCATGAGGACAGGAGTTATCCTCTGCTGGCTTGTGGTGAGCTGTGGGAGCGTGGTAGCATTTTGAGGGAGGAGATGGCATCCTCAGTAGATCGTTGCTCTCCCCAGCAGGTGCGGTCAGCCTTGGTTTCTTTGCGGGCTTCCTCCTCCTATGAAGGACTTTTTAATTTTAATTACAGGGAGACTGTAAAGTTTCTGTCCCTCCTTAGTGGGTTGTTCCTGTTTCTCACTCTGTGGCACCTGTGTGGGGTTCATTCCAGTTCACCTTGTGATTTGAGGCAGGCTTTCGAGCTGACTGAGCTAAAGCAGGCTCAGAGGGGAGAGTGCATCCCCCGATGCCGGCACCAGCACTCCAAGAGCGTTTAAGCGGTGTGGGAGAGGTGAGGAACGTGGTTTGGAGACAAGGGTAACTTTGCCTTAGAGACTGCAGTGGCCCGAGTGTAGGTGGAAGTGGGGAGGTCAGACAGTCCTTTCCAAGCTATGTGCCTAAATACCAGCACTCTCCTGGCGAGGGAGGAACTATAGGTGGCTACGACACTAATAGCACCCGCATTGTGAGGGGGTGTGAAGTGTGGCTAGGCAGGGCGCAGGGGCCTGGTCCATTTGTCTTCTGGCCCTGTAGCAGCATCAAACTGCATCTGATTTCCCTGCCCTCTGCTTCCCAGGGGAGCAGGGAGCTCCAGGCGGTTTTCTCTTTCTCCATTCCTTGTGCTCCAAATGAAGGAGACTGCCGAGACTGGAAGAGGGTTTACTTCAGTTTGTGCAAAGGAAGGTGGTGTGTTCTCTCTTTTGTGACCAGCATTCAAAGATCACTCAGGCTCATGTGATCTATAAAATAAATTTTAAAAAAGTTTGTTCCAAGTTAAAGTATGTCTTGTTGCTTTTTGTCCCTCTGGAAAACCAGCACTTGCTGCTTTAATGCCGAAAGCCAGACCAAGGGGGTTTGCCTGGCACCATGCTCCTTTGCTGGCTGCAAGGGGAGGCTGTGTTCGTAGTGATGGCAGGGGAGGGCATGCCATGCCACTGGAGAGCTGCTGCTGAGCCTGTGCACAGCTCCGACAGCTTTTACTCTGCCTAAGATTTAGTGCTTGTTGGCAGCAGAGTGGCGATATGACGCTTGCATGGTGTGAGGTATGCTGCATGGGTTGGGGGGAGGGTGTAAAGAGCTTCTATAGCAAATCATTTGGGCCCAACTCTATCAGAGACACTTTGCTGGGGGATGCAGTTTTAGCACAGCACTTGCACTGCCTGCATAAGCTTGTGCTTCCTCTGGCCCTCGCAGCAATTTGCACCTCACCTGTTTCTGTAAATACAGCAGGACTCTCCAGGGCTTGCAGTGGACCTTCTCCTGCCTCCTCGGTTGGTCTTGGAGGTTCACAAAGGTTTTCGCTGCCCTGCACAGCCCTTTCCTAACACGGGTAAGTGTGGGGCTGGGAGCTGGTACCACCAGCTCAAGCGAAGGCCCACCCAGCCCCTCTACTCCTGATGTATTGGGCACTATGGACACCTGCAGGGAGCAGAGGTGCTGCTGGAGGTGTGCTTACCCTTCTGCTCATACCTATGCTCCAGCCCTTGGTTCTGAGCACCCAACACCCCATCCCTTCCCCCTTGTTGTCCATATCTGCTTTTCTGCCTGTCCCCCTCCATCAGTGGATAGTGATGTGCCCAGCATCCCAGCCCCCCCGGAAAACTGCTGAGGGCAGATCTGGGCAATGCACCTTTTCCCTAGGGCAGCTGCCTGCAAGGCTGTGCACGGCACCCCTCACCATGAGCCTGCGTCCAGCCCATCCTGGTTAAACAGACAGCAATGTGACCCTCCCCAAGCTCAAGCCAGTCCAATTTCCCTTTCTGTAGCCTTTTTTTTTTTATGCCCTACGTTAACTTCCTCACACTGAAGACAATTAATTATTTCCTTTCCACTTGTTTTTAACTGCCTGCTGAGTAATTTACAGCCTGTGTTAAGGAAAAGAGCAACACAGCTATCCTTAATTATGCTTTGTGTTAGGCCAAGCCTCATTTGCTGCTCCTTAGGGCCATGATAAGGCAGAGGACAGACTGATGCCCAGGGACAGCTTCAAGGTCAGTGGATGATGGACTGAGCACACAGCTGTGGTCTATCACAGAACTAGACTCAAAAAAGTCAAAGATGCAGTATTTTGATTTTAGGCTTTTACAAGCAGGTCTTGTTTTCATTATTGCTCCAAGCAGCTTTTACATCCCAGAGCCCTGCTCAGTGACGTGGAGCTGATGACAGGCTGTCCCTAGAGTTAGTATCTCAGGCTGGAAAATAAGGATTTAGCATAAGAACACACAGAAGAGCTACAAAAACAGCTGTCTATTTACTAGCTGTACATCATTCCTACTACATTGACCTGCAAAACACTCAAAAAGCTCCCAGCAGTTTTGATATTATTTATTTGTCTTGGTCTTTTTTTTTCTTGCATAGGCATAAATTACAATCTGTTGATTAAAAAAAAATCAAATGAACAAAACAGTGCAGCATTTGCAACAGGCTACAGCATCAAATACAAACTCAACTCCTGCCTGTAACCAATCTGTCTCTGCAGGGCTAATTCATAACACATGTAGGGCAAACCGAGAAGGAGGGAGAATAGAGGGGAGAAATGGAGTAAATAAGGGAAATCTGCTCCAACAGCTGTTTTGCATTTCTCCCGCCTCACCAGGCTCATCTTCTGCATCAGCATTAGGATTAAATAGCCCTGGGCAGAGATGCACCATGCTGAAGCAGCAGCTTTATGTGCCCTCTTTTCCTTTACAGCTTGCAAAAGCGCAGCAGAAATGCAGGGAGCTGCAGCTGGCCGGGCGCTCAGTACAGCTGCTCGCGCTGCAGCCCAGCACCGCTGCAGAATTTGGGGGCTGAAAAAAAAACCAAACACAATCACAAAAACAAACCCACATGTAAGTTCAGTACGCCTGTGGATCCTCCAGCAGTCAGCATGGTGGTCTCCAAAACCAGCAGTACCCTCTAGGGAGGAAGAGCGAAACCCCCAGGGTGACCTCTCACTTGTGCCTCCAGGAGGTTTTGCCCCAGAACGGCAAAGACTTTCATCTCCGAAGGATGGGGCAAGCCCACCCTGTAAAGCCAAATGCTCCCTGCCCCAGAGCCAACACTGACTGCAGCTCCCTTTTCCCACCTCTCATCCGCATGCCTCATTTACCAAGAGATCACCCACGCTGGTGGCCGAGGAGACAGAAGGCAGGTAAGAAAAGGGGGTTTTCCAGCTTCATGGTTATGGCATTTGCTCTGGCAGCCAGAGAGCCCCTGGGGAAGGGGAAAGAGCCTGCCCATCCCAGGACAGGCTTAGGCATTCGTAAAAGCACGACTCCGTGCATGCAGGGCACTCACGGACGTGACTCCGAGGCAAGCGGGCAGCTGTAGACAAGTTTAAAATAGCTTTGGCTGCGGATGCCAAGAATTAAGACTACGCTCAATATAGGAGAGAATTTATCGCCGCTGGATGCGGCTGCGGGTCTGCTTTCCGCCAGCAGCAGGGCCCCCCCCGCTGCAGGGGGCTCCGGGGGTAATTTTAACCTGCTGGCAATGGGGCTGCGCCCTTCGGCCTCCCTTCCCTTGCTTGGAGCAAGGAGACCCCTCCAGAAGGGACGTCCCACCATTGCCCTCGGCTCCTCGGGCCGGCTCGGAGGGGCGCGGGGCTCAGCACCCCTGCCTGATGCACATCAGGGCATGCTGAAGGGAAAAAGAAAACAAACTCTTCAGCCAGCGTCGGACAGGGCTGAAACACTACACGTGAGCCCGTTGGCTTTTCCTTCAGCAAAACACGAGACAAATGCAGAGGTTGGAAACACCATCCAAGACGGTAAGCCAAACAAAGCCTGCTGCAGGCAGCCGGGAGGTGGAAGGGCCAGATGGCCCCGGCCCTCCACAACCCGGGGAAGGTCCCCACGCATCCTCCCTGCCATCCCCCGCCCCGGCTCTCCCCGGCGCGTGGTGGGTACAGGCAGGACTCCCCCTCCTGCTCCGTCACGTCCCTCCGCAGCCGGTGCTGGGGGAACGGAGCCATGCCAGCAAGGAGAAGGCAGGAGGGAAAGGGAGTCCTTCCAAGAGAAAGGAGGCCAGCCCACGCCAGCCATCGGGGACCAGGAGGTGGCAGAGGCAGCCCTGAGCGCCACGGGTGGGGAGGCCCTGCTGCCCCCGAGGCGAAGCAGCCCCTGGGGAAGGAGGTCTCCCCTTCACCTCCCACCCAACAGACCACCAAGGCACAGAGTTGTGCAGGGCCCCGGGACAGCAGCTCCCGCTCGCTGCTGACAGACGCAGCCCCGGCCGCGCGTCGCAGGCTCGGAAGGAGCA
>NW_010531371.1:4468-5163 GCF_000687285.1 Phaethon lepturus | reverse complement strand
CCCTGCCAAGCAGCAGCCCACGGAAGACCTTGTCTCCCAGGTCCAGCTACCAAGCCCCTGACAACTCAAGGCCCATATTTTAAACAGTTCTGCTTATCTTATTCTAGCTTATCTTAACATGTGCGCGATTCACCTGCTAAACAAAGCTCTAGCCCTCTCCGCATCTAAGCCACTCGCCCAAGCGACACCACGTAACGTTCTCTGGTTAAGTAGAAATAGCGTGGAAAAAGGTTTTTTTGTTTTCCTTAGTTACTATAAAAAAAAAAAATCTCCAACACCCCAACTGGAAAATAACCCCCTCCCTACCTCCCTTAGGGAAAAAAAAAAAAATACACAAACAAACCAAAAAACAAACAGAACAAACCCAAAAGGGGGGAAGCAGGCAACAGGAGTTTTCAATAGCATCGCCAAGACCCAACACAGCCGCTGGCAGCAGGAGGGCTCGAGCGGATGGACGGCGGCTCCAGGGCAGGTTCCACCACCACCGTGTGCCAAAATTTCTCCCCTCCTGCTGCCCCAAACCGTTAGCTTTAGGTTAATACTTCACTAATACTGTCTTACTTCCCCTCTGCCAGTACTGGAGGTCTGGAGATCTTTACCCAAGCCAATGCCAAGGCAGAAGAAGTGACCCTGTGTGGAGGGGAGAGACCCTGTGGCTGGGAACGGTGGGTCCTACCTCCTCCGGGCGCACCGAC
>NW_010531371.1:3220-4379 GCF_000687285.1 Phaethon lepturus | reverse complement strand
TGGAGGGGAGAGCCCCTGTGGCTGTGACCGGTGGCTCCTACCTACTCCGGCGGCACTGAGCCGGTCACTGCGGTCCCGTACACCGTATCACGCCCAAGCCCGCGTGAAGCACATCGCAAAATTACATACCCCTTTCCCAAGCCCCGGCAACGCTAGGCGAGCCCTCAGAGAGACGCAGGGCAATGGGGAGAGGGGGCTGCGCAGACCCGATAAAAAATTAGCTTAAAAAGTTAAAATGTCCGATACGCACTGGAAACAAGCCAGGCTGCGCTAGGACCCACGTGGGATGCTCCTCCCTCGCCACCCCAGTCCTTGGAAGAGCGAAAGCCTCAGCCCTTAAACACCAGCTCTTCTCCTCCCCGGAGGGGAGCAGCTTCCCGGGGCGGCAGCTGACGCATCCCAGGATTTCTACATGCAAAGCGAATCCCCTCCTGCTGTCGGCCCAGCAGCTTCCTCGTCCCATGCGGGAGCCGGGGGTCAGTGCGCCGGCTCCCCGTGCACGCGGAAGCGGTAGATGCAGGTGTATTCAGGGTGGCCCCAATTGCTCAGCACCCGCAGCTCCACCAGCTGGTACGTGCCCACGGTGTCACCCTTGGGGAGAGGTGGAAAGAAAAACCTGAGCCTCCGAGAGGGTTTCCAAAAACCTGAGAGCTCTCAAGGGCTCAGAGACCCCAGGGGCCCCGTTTTCTTCTTGAGGTCGGGTGCTACGAGGGCAAAGCACGCACTTACCTCCAAGTAAAACGTTTGGATGGGGTCGCCATCATGGTTGTAGGTGAACTGCCCGAGGAGAAGGCCCTCCTCCTCTCCCTCCTCCTTCAAGCCCTATGGAGGGGCAGGGAGGCAGAAAGGGAGAACCAGGGGCGATCAGAGAGGGAGACTGAAAGCGAAATGAACACACCCGGGGCAGAAGAGGGAGAAGGAGACGCAAGCACACTTGGCCCCCACTCCTGCTCTTCCAGGCCAACACAGACAAATGGGGTCAGGGACCAGTGAGGAGGGATGGGGGGAAAGATCAAGAGTTACACCTACTCAATCCCCGCTCCCCCAAAACCCTTCCTGAAGCCCGGTGCTCCCCCTCTGCCCCCTAGTACTGCTTCTTCTTATCCTCTTCAGGATAAGAGCAACCCCCCGGAGCACCCCACAGCCAGGTATGGGGCTT
>NW_010531371.1:2862-3189 GCF_000687285.1 Phaethon lepturus | reverse complement strand
CACTCCTCCCTTGGGTCCGGGCTGGGGCACTCACATAGACAGCGAAGTCCTTGGGGGCGCTGGGGATGGTCCCCTGGGGCGAGAGGGCTTTTGGGATGTGCTCCAGCGTCACGGCTGTGGGGCGGATGATGCTGGAGAGGCGGATGATGGCAAAGCCCTGGGACCCACGAAATGCCCAGCAGTTCCCAGGGTTGACGTCTGGCTACGAGCGCGGGAGGGAGACACCAGCAATGTTATCACCACCAGCGGATCTTCCTCCCCCCCTGACAGCAGCCTGGCCGCTTGCTTGGAACAACAGCAAGAGGCCAACAAAATCCACCAAGCCGA
>NW_010531371.1:364-2786 GCF_000687285.1 Phaethon lepturus | reverse complement strand
CCACCTGCAGGATGACACGGGGGGACTGCGAGTGGTACCACAGGGGGATGCCGAACAAGCTCAGCAGCGCCGTCCGCGTCTCGTAGGTCTCCGAGCAGCGGGTGTTGATGACGCTGGCCCCTGGTACGGGGAGGGGACGGCGGCAGGTAAGGTGCGTGCCAGCACCCCGGGGTCCCCTCCCCAGGATGGCTGGCTCATCCTGGGTGGAGGAGAGCCCACTACCACCTACCTGCCGACTCCAGGGCGTAGTCAACCATCCCCACGCGGTCCTCGCTGTAGCGCCTCAGGGCCTGGCCCACGATGAGATGCACTTGCTGCAGCGGGAGCAGAGGGCACGAGAGGGGTGAAGGGCCAGGGGCGGGCGTCCTGCCCCCCACCCACCTCCACCCTGCGGGGATGGAGAGGGCACAAGGACCTTCCCACAAAACAGCCCGGGGATGAATCACCGTGACAAAACCAGGACGACACGCATTTGGCTGGGAAGCCTCATTAGAGGTTGCTAAAAATACCCCAGACGAGAGGAGCTGTGCGATGAAGGGGCAGCACCCAGGCACGCTGGGCTCACCCATCCCCATCCCAAAAGAGGGGCTGGCCCCAGGGCAGGAGGGGCATCCCCCAGCAGGTACCAGACACAACTTGACAGCCCACCCAGTCCTCCCCAGCATCCTCCTGCCCCATTCCATAGGGTTGACGGCAGCTCCCCCCATCCAGAAAAGGGGGAGCCAGACAAAGCACCCTCCTGGAGCCAAACCCAGCCCCAGGAGCTGGGACCCTGCAGCACCACTGTGGGTTTGAACTTTACGGCGTGCACTAAGCTTGCGCAGACTGCAGAGACTGCTAATCCCAGCTTGATCCCTCCCTCCACTACCTCCACAGGGAATTGCCAGCAACTCTTTCCAAAGCAAGCAGGCTCATTTTTTCCCTTGGTGTCATTCTGCTGAAATGCTTTGCCCCAAATGACTCAGCGGTGCTGCTAAAGGACAGGGTAAGCAAGATGCTCACCCCATTGTCACCCAGAAGCCCGGCTGGTGCAAGATACACGAGCAGAAACTCAGATTTTAAGACAGCAAGTGCCTCGCAGGCGTGCGGGTGTTGCCACCTGTGACCCCAGCCCAGGCAGGGCGCAGGTACAGCCCAGGGGAGGCTGGTGGCAGCAAAGGGATGGAGGAGTTTCAGGGATGCTCTTGCCACGTGGGATGTGAGCCCAGGATCCATGTCCCAGCTGTAATGGCTGTCCCCATGGCTCAGCCAGCTGACAGGCACTTGTGCCAGCTCCCCCCAACACCCCACAACCCCATGCCTGTGGCCACCACCATGTCCCTGGGGCTCAGGCCAGATCTCACCTCCTCTGTCACCCCTGCAGTCCCCCCTTGCTGCAGGGCCACTCTCATGCCGGCCTGAGCATCCCGTGCTGACAGCCTCCTGTCCTCCAGGACTCTGGCCAGGATCTTGCGCTCCAGAGCCTGGAGCTCCGCTTGCAAATCTTCCCGCTGGAGGACAAGGCTGGTGGCACCATCCTGCTGGGGCTGCGACAGGAACCGGCTGATCCACGCTGGGAACTGCGCTTCCACCTGAAATGTTGGGCACAGAACTCAGCCCCGGGTCAGGGACCTTCGCGTCTCCCTCTGCCAAACAGGGTGGGGACCGGGGAACTCACGTCAGCCCGCACCGCCTTCAGCTGCTCCAGCATCCCCTCCACGTGCTTCCCCATCACCTCCTGGTCTGACTTGAGGCCAGCCAGCTCCCTCCTCAGCGCTGCCACCTCCTGCTCCAGCTTGCCCACCTCCTGCTGGAAGGTCCCTCGCAGGTCCTCCTGCACCGAGCTGTGCCAAACAGGGTGGGGACCGGGGAACTCACGTCAGCCCGCACCGCCTTCAGCTGCTCCAGCATCCCCTCCACGTGCTTCCCCATCACCTCCTGGTCTGACTTGAGGCCAGCCAGCTCCCTCCTCAGCGCTGCCACCTCCTGCTCCAGCTTGCCCACCTCCTGCTGGAAGGTCCCTCGCAGGTCCTCCTGCACCGAGCTGTGCCGAAAGTCAATGAAACCTTGCGCCCAACAGTCTCAGCTCCCCTCTGCGACCCTGGGAGGAGGTTCATCCCCCATCACCTACACCCAACCCCATCTCATGCTCCAAACAGTTTTGATTCCTGTGGCAATAACCTCTTCTACTGCATCCCGCGGGAAAGCATCCCCAGCTCACCCCTCGGCTGAAGGGCCACGTTCCCCACGCTGATGCGAAATGACAGTGGTGAAGGTCATTTGCTGCAATCGCCCTTTGAGCCCTGCTGCCAGCCAGAGCACTTTCTCACTGACGTACCCACATATCCATCCCTCCTTTTCCCTCCAAGACCGTTACCTCTCAACCTCTCCTTTGCCCCGAGAAAACCAGACCTGGAAATCCCTCCTAAGCCTCGCTGCGGGG
>NW_010531371.1:0-222 GCF_000687285.1 Phaethon lepturus | reverse complement strand
CCTGCGCCGCCACCGACGAGGACGTCCTGCCCCGGGTACCACTGCATGCTCAGGCCCTTACCCGAGAGGCTTGTGCCATCTTCCCCAGGCGCCCATCTACATCCCTCTGCACCTGGGCTCGGAGGGCATCCAGCTCGCCCTGCAGGGTGAGGAACAGGGGGGGCAACATCAGAGCCCGATCCCGCACGTACCCACCTCCCCGCATGCCCCCCACACCCCTCA
>NW_010531370.1:0-1090 GCF_000687285.1 Phaethon lepturus | reverse complement strand
TTCCAGACAAATGAAGAACCTAGCCCATTTCTGTGTACCTGTGCTCTTCTCTTTTTCTGGGCGTGCGTGTGTGTGTGTGTGACCTGTGCTCTTCTCTTTTTCTGGGCGTGCATGTGTGTGTGTGTGAGGTGTTGTCCAGGAAACTTCAGCTTGTATCAAACCAAAATGGGCACACCAATCCAGCAGTGGCCTCTGCAGTGCCAAGGGAAGGGCAACGATCCCTGCCCTCAGCTTTCGGCAATGAGCTTGTGTTGGAAAGGAGGTTTTGAGACGAGCCACTCCAACCATGTATCCTCCAAAGAGGTGCACATTCACCTGAGCATGGGCTTGAGGCCTGTTTCCCACCCCACCAGGCAGGGCCTGTCCCAGCTGAGCCTCACAAGCCCTCAAGTGGGCCACCAGGAGATGACAGTTGAAGGTGCCATCATTGGTGAGAAGATTCTGGGGTTAAAGGGCAGGGTAAGGTCTAGAGATGGACATGGAGGCAAACATCACAAGTTGCAACACGGGAAATACCAGCTGTCTTTGTGGGGAGGGAAGTGACAAGGGGCACGCTGTAGTCCTGGAAGAGCTGCCCAAGAGACAGTGACCTCTCCAAGAGGGGAAGTGTTCAGAAGTCAGTGAAAGCCTTCTGAGGTACCTGGGAAGTTTGGTCTGCTCGGAGCAGGAGGTTGGCCCACAGAACCTCCAGAAGTACCATCCATTCCACATTATTCTGGGGTGCACCAAGTCCCACGGGCCCCTGAGCAGCCACTGAAGGGCAATGCCTTGGAAGGCAGCAGCAGCACAAAATGACATAGAAGCACGCAGCTGTTTCAAGAACAGTTCTAAAACCTGAGGAAATAACATTGAAGGCGGCAGAGCTTTGGGGCACAGATGCAGGGAGGGCTGGAAATAACAATTCTGGCCTTTGCAGATAGTCTCTAACCAAATGGCCAAGTACAACAGGGGCTTTAAACGCACTGTGCTGGATCCTACTGCAAAGATAGGCCAGCCTTCCTGTGCTGTGCTATCACTTTCAGAGAAGTCACTGCCTCTTAGGCAGCTCTTCCAGGACCACACTGCATCCCCCCTTACATATTTTCCCGAA